>NW_015386085.1:1342778-1344973 GCF_001527695.2 Protobothrops mucrosquamatus | reverse complement strand
CCCCTCGGCTTATACTCGAGTCACCATTTTTTCCCAGTTCTTTGTGGAAAAATAGGTCCCTCGGCTTATAGTCGGGTCGACTTATACTCGAGTATATACGGGTATATGTGTGCAGTCATTCAGGAACTGTGACTCGAGCTATTATGTTTAAAAATGCAGATCAGCCAAAAAAAATCCTTTCTGCCTAAATTATGTTTGTGTATGAACTGATTATTTACCAAAATTATTTCTGTGGAATGTAGGTTTTAGTAAAAATTGTTAGGGTTACATTTTATATCCCTTAAAAGCAGTGAGTTATCATGAATTACAAAAGCTACAGTAATTTCAGCAGAACTTAAGCTGAACTTTAATTGGATCCGTTCTATGTATTTGTTGTTAGAAGTGTGGCTTCAGATGCTCTGCCTCTTCAGAAATATCAGCCTACAGACCACAAGGGGCAGTGATGGGTAAAGATTCTGTGTTCACTGGTTTTTTTTTCTACCTGCTATGTGTGGAGTTACTGATTGCCAGGTGCTTCCTTCCTGCCCTTATCTTTGTCTTTCCAAGCACACTTGCTGTCTGATGAAGCTAGCTGTGCCTTATTCTGACTCCCATGTATCACCTGTAATAAACCTTCTTTCTGTTAAAATTACAAAAATATGATTTACTAGTCCTTGCTGAAGTTAGATTGCCGCTCTGAAGACACTCATTCAGAAGGCGTCCTCTGATGTTATCCATGATGTATCCTACAAGTAAATGAGAATTATGCTTTATTTCTACCTAAAATCACACACATTGTTACAAATCACATGCATTTGTTCTCAACTGATACGGCTAGATTTGAGAGCTAGAAAACTTGTCAGAAGACACAAGTGTCCTATTGTCTGCAAAAACATTTTGAACAAAGTGAATTCATCAAATATCCATGTTTCATTATGTCAGTGTATCACACAACTCTGATATCTGGTTAGTTGTCATAGACATCACAAAATGAATAGAAAGAATAGTAAAAATTCCAGATAGTAGAAGCTGCACTCTATTAGAGGGGGAAAATCTCTAAAATAATTTAGTGTACCATTTAGAAAGTAAACTATTATACTTCCCATGCAATTTTAATAATTAAAGAAACAGGAAGACTGAAAAGAATAAATATAGAAAATATAAAGCCAAATGCCCACATTTCAGTTTCCATCTACATTCTACAGTATGTAAAATGAAGAACTGACAAAATATCTTTCTTCTTCATGTCTGAATCCCATGAATTAGAGAGGTTTATTTATACTACAATGGCCCTAGATTGATAAATTGAATTTAGAGAAGCAAAGAACAAGACACACAAAAAGGGGTTGGATTGGAGTGGTTTGCTTGTTTTCTCAGAAGGAGGGATAAATGGTTGTTGTTCTCTGGGTAGGTGGCTGAAAACTTTAAATAATGCAAATATGCCATCACTGGGCATTTTAATTCTCAAAAAGCATTAGGAGCCTCAATAGACAAAAGCAGCTGCATTCAGGATTTGCTGACAAGAAAGCATTAAATGCACAAATATATGTATTTAAGATGAAAAGTGCATGACCATAGTTTTGTTGTCATTCAAAACTGTAATTAGGAACTGTAGTCCAAACAAGGGAGAAATAAAAATCTTGCTAATAAATAATCAAGACATGAGGCATTCTGTGCTCAAGTATACATCCATATATAGTTGTGCTCATGTCCATCATGCACTTGTCCTCATTCTACAGATCTAAATTAGGATATTGATGTGGAATAAATGTTTTTGGTTCGTTTCCATTCTTTGATTCAGGGAATTCAACTGCTTCTTCTGGTCGTCATGAGGAGGAAAAGCAGTATGTATTCTGGGAACAGTTCTTTTTAATGCCCACATAAAAAGAAAATTCTATGGGGGTAAAATCCTGTAGGTTTTAAGTATAAATTGAAGCCAAATTGATAGGTACTCAAAGGAGCTCACTTTACCCTGTCTTGACAATGCCAGGTGCCCTGAACAGACACACTATGTCAAAATGGAAAGGGAAAATGCACTACAATTTTCTTTATAACTGATGGCAAAGGAGGATGCCTGCTGGGACACTTGTCTCCAAAACTACTGAAACAGATAAATATAAGAAGCAAAAAAATAAATAAAACCTCCTATAGTAATGTTCTCCCCGGGTAAGGAGGAAGAGATGGATTCTCCATAGGTGGTTGTCATTCTTTACTTA
>NW_015386085.1:1336405-1342265 GCF_001527695.2 Protobothrops mucrosquamatus | reverse complement strand
AATGGAAAGGGAAAATGCACTACAATTTTCTTTATAACTGATGGCAAAGGAGGATGCCTGCTGGGACACTTGTCTCCAAAACTACTGAAACAGATAAATATAAGAAGCAAAAAAATAAATAAAACCTCCTATAGTAATGTTCTCCCCGGGTAAGGAGGAAGAGATGGATTCTCCATAGGTGGTTGTCATTCTTTACTTACATTTCCTTCTTGGCTGACATACATTCAATCTATCTTCCTGATTTCACATTTTCTCTAAAAAGTTATTGATTCAGTAGTCAAGAGCATTTTAGTAGGATGGTCAATTTGGTTTTGTCCTCAAAAAGCGGAAATACATTAAAAAAAAGAACATAGAATCACATATGTTGTTTTCTGTAGAGAAATAATAACTATAATAATATCTCGTTATAACTTGGAAAACCGTGGCCTCCATTACTGCTCAGTCTCTAATCCAAGTGCTAATGGATGATAGCCAACTTTAGGACCTCTCTATGCTCTTCCTTATTTTAAAAGTGGATTTGCCCTTGTAATGAACGAGAAGGAAATTCCAAGAGATAAATGCCATGCAGGCTATATATGGGTACCCTACTCCCTCAATGTTCTATAAATGATTGTATTCAGGTAGTCCTCACTTAAGCACCAGTCACTTAATGACTATTCAAAGTTACAAACGATTTTTAAAAAGCTACTTATGACATGTCCTCAAAGTTATAACTGCTTCACATCTCTGCAGTCACATGATCACATTTTGAGTATTTGGCAACTGGCTCACATTTAGGACTTGTTGCAGTGTCCTGCAGTCACATGAATGCAATTTATAATATTTTTTGCTGAATTCATTTAATGACATTGGTTTCTCACTTAATGACTGTTGTACAATCAGTTGTACAATCAGGTCATGTGATCACCTTCTTAATGACTGCAATGACTTATGATCAAAATTCTGGGCTCAATTGTGGTTGTAAATTGAGGGCTACTTGTAGTTTTAATTAGACTTAAGGTATTTTAATTCCTTTTTTCATAAGGCTGAGATGTAGCCTCCTGCATTCATATTTTATCCTCATAACTCTGATGTATAGAACTGCAGAATATATTTGAAAAGAGCTCTTGGTCAAGTAAATTAGGACAACTGAAGCATACTCCTTGAAACATTAAAGCAGCTATGTCATCCAAAATACAGAGTGTGTCTTCCTTAGAAGACTCTCCCTGTTGTCTTAACGTGCACATATTCATATACTATAGTGATTTTGCTAGGATCCCCATGGAAATGTTTTCTCCAAGTCTAGCTACTGACAGTAATTACTAGTAGTGCATTGAATAATATATGCCTTGTTCAGCAGTGGTTTTAATTTTGTTTGATTGGGTGCAAGTGTCAGAAAAGAGATCTAGAACACAGTGAAAGCAAAATGAATTGTCTTTAAGTATCGCCTTTGAATCTTGGTTCTTGAAATAAGCAGACAATTTGTCACATCAGAATAAAAGTTTACTTTGTAAAAAAAGCCTTGAAATACTATTATAGAGATAGAGAGAGGAAAGCTTGATGCTCACTCTATCCAAACAAAATAAAGAGATCAGCTTGTCATATTTTAGATAAAGATTACTGAGGCCTATCAGATCTAGAATGAAAAGCAAAGTGCAGAACACTGAAACATAATCTGTGACAGTAAAAACTGTGTTAGTTAATAAACAAAGTTCTCACCAGTACCAGCACTGTAGTTTTAAAAAAAGTCACAGTGGGCAAAAAAAAAGAATTGTTGAAACTATTTACAAGTAGATGAAAAATTCATCAGAAAAATACCAGCCCTGCAATATTTCAGAATAAAATAAGGCACAGTATAAATGCATACATTTCAACATGGAGAAAAATGTTTCTTTAAAAAGAGAAACAAGTAAAATGTACATTGAGACAGAATTATAAATGTAGAAATTGATTATAACACTGGAGAGCATCATGAGAAATCTACTGGCACAAACACCAGCCAAATTGCAAAAATAAACTTGTAGTTACAAAAGTATACCTTGAAAATTAGATTCTAATTAGAAAACCAGACAAAGATCTATCACTAGCAGGCATCTTATTCCAAACAAAGCTGCTGAGCCACAACAGAAGGAAGAATCTAACTTTGATCAAGTAATTATCAAGAACCTATTCACAATAATATACTGGAGAAAATTAGAGAAGGGATTATAAAGGCAGTAAACACATAAATAGTCATAAACATGAGAACAATCAAAATAAGAAAAGAGGTGCCACCATTAAGGAGGAACAAGAGCATTAAAGAGGAAATAGCTACAGAAAAGGGATTTATTAAAAAAACATAGAATGTCTATCAAAGCTAAAACTAAGCTTCAGAATCTACATTTGGGACATTGTGGTATAGTATTGCATCTTCACACATACAAACTAGTGGAGATTTATTACAAACCAACCTGGCTTTTCAAAGCAGCAGCCGTAGGACTGCTCTCAGTGATCCCCATCATCCTTGAATATGTTCCACATACGTCCCTCTGCCTGGCATGGGTTCAAATTTCCTGCCTCACTCCCTCTCCCTCTCCCATTTCCCTTTCCCTCTAAAGTATCCACTACACTCACAGTCACTCACACAACCCATGTTCATCCCCAAATACCCAAGCCTTCCTCTGCATGCCTAAGATTACCCCATGAATTCATTTATTCAGATATTTTAACTTTGAATCTAACTCTAGATGTTTTAATTGTACTTGTGTGTTGTATTTATTTATCAATCAAATGCATGCAGCTATTTATATAGATAGATCTGTTTATCTATAGATCGTTCTACAGATATTTATCAATCCAATTTATACTATCAATCAAATTATGGTGAGATATATGAAAATAGTAGATACATGAATATTTTAAACACTTCAGTATCTTAGATGATCTGATCTGGTGTCTTCCAGATGATTCATACAGTACCTGTGAAGCAGAGCTGAACCACACTCTCAGTAGTACTGACTTAGTCATTGAAATATTGGCCCTCCCAGGTAAACCAAATGGTAAAGCAGACAGGAAACCCAACTAGATGAGTTAAACCTACCTTATTGTAAGGCTACATTAACAAAATCTTGCAAGTCTGGGAGGACAAACTTTCCACTACCACTTTTAACTCCTTTCTTCCTTTCTCTGATTATTGAGCCACTGTGGGGTCCTCCCTCTCTTGTCTGATTGTTTCCTAAGCAGCATCTCTTCTCATTTCCCAAGATCATCCATACATTCCATTACAGATTAGGGTTTAAAGTGTTGTGTACCATGCTAAATAAACCATATGTAAACCACAATTAAACAGATGTGAATGTAATGTATGAACCAGTTCATGCATTTTGGCTTGTCTATGTGAGCTGTGGCTCTTTGCTGAGGGGNAATGGAAAGGGAAAATGCACTACAATTTTCTTTATAACTGATGGCAAAGGAGGATGCCTGCTGGGACACTTGTCTCCAAAACTACTGAAACAGATAAATATAAGAAGCAAAAAAATAAATAAAACCTCCTATAGTAATGTTCTCCCCGGGTAAGGAGGAAGAGATGGATTCTCCATAGGTGGTTGTCATTCTTTACTTATATTTCCTTCTTGGCTGACATACATTCAATCTATCTTCCTGATTTCACATTTTCTCTAAAAAGTTATTGATTCAGTAGTCAAGAGCATTTTAGTAGGATGGTCAATTTGGTTTTGTCCTCAAAAAGCGGAAATACATTAAAAAAAAAGAACATAGAATCACATATGTTGTTTTCTGTAGAGAAATAATAACTATAATAATATCTCGTTATAACTTGGAAAACCGTGGCCTCCATGACTGCTCAGTCTCTAATCCAAGTGCTAATGGATGATAGCCAACTTTAGGACCTCTCTATGCTCTTCCTTATTTTAAAAGTGGATTTGCCCTTGTAATGAACGAGAAGGAAATTCCAAGAGATAAATGCCATGCAGGCTATATATGGGTACCCTACTCCCTCAATGTTCTATAAATGATTGTATTCAGGTAGTCCTCACTTAAGCACCAGTCACTTAATGACTATTCAAAGTTACAAACGATTTTTAAAAAGCTACTTATGACATGTCCTCAAAGTTATAACTGCTTCACATCTCTGCAGTCATATGATCACATTTTGAGTATTTGGCAACTGGCTCACATTTAGGACTTGTTGCAGTGTCCTGCAGTCACATGAATGCAATTTATAATATTTTTTGCTGAATTCATTTAATGACATTGGTTTCTCACTTAATGACTGTTGTACAAACAGTTGTACAATCAAGTCAGGTCATGTGATCACCTTCTTAATGACTGCAATGACTTATGATCAAAATTCTGGGCTCAATTGTGGTTGTAAATTGAGGGCTACTTGTAGTTTTAATTAGACTTAAGGTATTTTAATTCCTTTTTTCATAAGGCTGAGATGTATCCTCCTGCATTCATATTTTATCCTCACAACTCTGATGTATAGAACTGCAGAATATATACTGCTCACAAAAAAGGGAACATTTTACCATGGAACTGAAGGGGTTTGCGTTCCCTTTATTTTTTTGAGCAGTATATTTGAAAAGAGCTCTTGGTCAAGTAAATTAGGACAACTGAAGCATACTCCTTAAAACATTAAAGCAGCTATGTCATCCAAAATACAGAGTGTGTCTTCCTTAGAAGACTCTCCCTGTTGTCTTAACGTGCACATACTCATATACTATAGTGATTTTGCTAGGATCCCCATGGAAATGTTTTCTCCAAGTCTAACTACCGACAGTAATTACTAGTAGTGCATTGAATAATATATGCCTTGTTCAGCAGTGGTTTTAATTTTGTTTGATTGGGTGCAAGTGTCAGAAAAGAGATCTAGAACACAGTGAAAGCAAAATGAATTGTCTTTAAGTATTGCCTTTGAATCTTGGTTCTTGAAATAAGCAGACAACTTGTCACATCAGAAAAAAAGTTTACAGCAGGCCTTGAAATACTATTATACAGATAGAGAGAGGAAAGCTTGATGCTCACTCTATCCAAACAAAATAAAGAGATCAGCTTGTCATATTTTAGATAAAGATTACTGAGGCCTATCAGATCTAGAATAAAAAGCAAAGTGCAGAACACTGAAACATAATCTGTGACAGTAAAAACTGTGTTAGTTAATAAACAAAGTTCTCACCAGCACCAGCATTGTAGTTTTAAAAAAAGTCACAGTGGGCAAAAAAAGAGAATTGTTGAAACTATTTACAAGTAGATGAAAAATTCATCAGAAAAATACCAGTCCTGCAATATTTCAGAATAAAATAAGGCACAGTATAAATGCATACATTTCAACATGGAGAAAAATGTTTCTTTAAAAAGAGAAACAAGTAAAATGTACATTGAGACAGAATTATAAATGTAGAAATTGATTATAACACTGGAGAGCATCATGAGAAATCTACTGGCACAAACACCAGCCAAATTGCAAAAATAATCTTGTAGTTACAAAAGTATACCTTGAAAATTAGATTCTACTTAGAAAACCAGACAAAGATCTATCACTAGCAGGCATCTTATCCCAAACAAAGCTGCTGAGCCACAACAGAAGGAAGAATCTAACTTTGATCAAGTAATTCTCAAGAACCTATTCACAATAATATACTGGAGAAAATTAGAGAAGGGATTATAAAGGCAGTAAACACATATTTTAGAGGGGGGTGCGGACCTGGCGGGTATTACTGAGACCTGGCTGGGCGTCGAGGGAGGAGTCCCTCTTGTAGACATCTGCCCGCCGGGTTTTCAGGCATTCCATCAGCCGAGGACCCGGGGTAGGGGCGGGGGGGTAGCGGTCATTATAAGGGAGAGCCTTCGTCCTAGGGAGACCACTGTGCCTCAGATAGAC
>NW_015386085.1:1318970-1333714 GCF_001527695.2 Protobothrops mucrosquamatus | reverse complement strand
GCTTTTTCAGCAAGCGGGACTGACCTAGGGTGAATTTTAAGTAGGGACAATTTTAATGATTTTAACAAGACACAGCTATAAATATTTGGTTTTTAATTGGCTTTTATAGGGGAAATGTTTTTGTATTGTTTTTAACATGCTGTGAGCCGCCCTGAGTCCCATGGGGAGAAGGGCGGCATATAAGTTAATGATAAATAAAATAAAATAAAAAAATAAATAAATAGTCATAAACATGAGAACAATCAAAATAAGAAAAGAGGTGCCACCATTAAGGAGGAACAAGAGCATTAAAGAGGAAATAGCTACAGAAAAGGGATTTATTAAAAAAAACATAGAAGGTCTATCAAAGCTAAAACTAAGCTTCAGAATCTACATTTGGGACATTGTGGTATAGTATTGCATCTTCACACATACAAACTAGTGGAGATTTATTACAAACCAACCGTAGGACTGCTCTCAGTGATCCCCATCATCCTTGAATATGTTCCACATACGTCCCTCTGCCTGGCATGGGTTCAAATTTCCTGCCTCACTCCCTCTCCCTCTCCCATTTCCCTTTCCCTCTAAAGCAATGGTGGCGAACCTATGGCGCGGGTGCCAGAGGTGGCACTCGGAGCCCTCTCTGTGGGCATGCGTGCCATCGCCCCAGTCCCAGGCCTTCAGCTGGGTTTTATAAAACCTTTTCGCTTTAGGTCTCCGCCGCCGTGTGCAAAAAAAAAAAAAAGGTTCAATCAATCAGTCAATTTCAACTTCTCGCAGGAAAAAAAGATCTTGCAAAGTTGGAATTGATTGATTGGACTTTTTAGTCCCACCCAGTCTGCCGTTACCACCGCAGCCACACCCACCCAATGGGCCACACCCACCCAATTGGCCACGCCCAGCCAATGGACTACACCCACCCGGCACCCAACGATGCATAAGTGGGTTTGGGGCTGCAGTTTGGGCACTCAGTCTCTAAAAGGTTCGCCATCACTGCTCTAAAGTATCCACTACACTCACAGTCACTCACACAATCCATGTTCATCCCCCAAACACCCAAGCCTTCCTCTGCATGCCTAAGATTACCCCATGAATTCATTTATTCAGATATTTTAACTTTGAATCTAACTCTAGATCTTTTAATTGTACTTGTGTGTTGTATTTATTTATCAATCAAATGCATGCAGCTATTTACATAGATAGATCTGTTTATCTATAGATCGTTCTACAGATATTTATCAATCCAATTTATACTATGAATCAAATTATGGTGAGATATATGAAAATAGTAGATACATGAATATTTTAAACACTTCAGTATCTTAGATGGTCTGATCTGGTGTCTTCCAGATGATTCATACAGTACCTGTGAAGCAGAGCTGAAGCATACTCTGAGTAGTACTGACTTAGTCATTGAACTATCGGCCCTCCCAGGTAAACCAAATGGTAAAGCAGACAGGAAACCCAACTAGATGAGTTAAACCTACCTTATTGTAAGGCTACATTAACAAAATCTTGCAAGTCTGGGAGGACAAACTTTCCACTACCACTTTTAACTCCTTTCTTCCTTTCTCTGATTATTGAGCCACTGTGGGGTCCTCCCTCTCCTATCTGATTGTTTCCTAAGCAGCATCTCTTCTCATTTCCCAAGATCATCCATACATTCCATTACAGATTAGGGTTTAAAGTGTTGTGTACCATGCTAAATAAACCATATGTAAACCACAATTAAACAGATGTGAATGTAATGTATGAACCAGTTCATGCATTTTGGCTTGTCTATGTGAGCTGTGGCTCTTTGCTGAGGGGAGATGGAAATTATCACTTGTGTTTGCATGACATTCTACCACTAATTAGCCACCTGTATTTTATCCTAGCATGTTATGCAAACCCAGGCCTTGGATTTAGATCATGGTTCTGGACATTGTGCAAATTAAATAGTTGGGTTAATTCTGCATACCACAGTCCAGTTAATTATAAAAAGATGTGGCGTGTGTTTATAGCCACTGGGGCTCGAGACGGAAGATGTGTAAATGTAATGTCAAAGCAACCTCTAGAACGTCACCCTGGGCACAGACTGAAATCTGCAGAACACTGAAGTATATAATTGAAGGTCATGCTTGAAACTATTAGCTGTTGTGATTATTATCATCACTTAACATTTACAAACCTCCAGTCCATGCTAGCAGCAATACATTTTAGAGTCTTCGTTATTATACATTTCATCATTTGTTATATTATGCATACAGAAGCCTCTCTCTTTCAAAAGTAATTCTTATTTTAAAAAACTTTTTTTAAAAAGTAAAAACAATAATATGTTTAAAGAAAAGAAGAATGGGGTTAAAAAAAGAAAATCCTAAAACAACGAAAAGGAGCTTTGTTAAGGAGAAGTTTGGTTCACATAACCCTAAACCAGTGGTTCTCAACCTTTTTAATGCCACGACCCCCAACCGGTCGAAAGTCGAGGACAAAACCGGTCGTAAGTTGAGGACTACCCAACCGGTCGTAAGTCGAGGACTTTCCCTGCCCGGGAGCGCCGCGCATGCGTGGTTCCGCCCCCTGCACTGGCCGAGGCATAGCTGGCAAGCGGCAGAGACTGAGCAGGCCGACCACCAGCTGGCCCAGCCCAAGGGAGGTAAGGCACCCGCCGGAAAAGGGGGGAAAATGGCAGACAAAAAAATGGCGGACAGCCTTGCTTGGCAACCCCCCGTGAAATGGTCGATCGACCCCAAATGGGGTCCCGACCCACAGGTTGAGAACCGCTGCCCTAAACAATGAGATGTTTGTTCGTTGTGAAGCCACCTACAATAGTTTAGCATTAAGTGTGAACTAGGCCATGGGCTAGAGTTGTCGTCTTTTTAGTACTAAAAGCAATAAAGTATTTTCTGCTACCCCAGAGAATAAAATCCTCAAAACCATAGAAGCAATTGGAACAACAAAGTTGAAAAAATTCATTGCAAGAGTTTGGGTTTTAAGAATTCTGTATCAGGCCAAGAACATATATATATTGGTACCTAGGCTTACGGACAGCTGAGATCTTATTAGCTGCAGAATATGGTTAATTTCTAAAAGCTTTAATGAGACAAAGCAAGCAAGCAACTGCATATTCCCTATCTCTAAATATATGTTTTCTGGATATTGAAGCCAATATTTTCAATCCAGCGAAGTGCACAGATCACTTGGCCAGTGGAAAACTGTGGAGAAATCACTTGTTAAGTTTGTATATTAGCAAAGGCATAAAAGGCCTGGGAAAGACAGTTGGAGATGAATGCATGTGTGTACATGCAGGGAGGCCAAGGAAAGAAGGCACAGTGTACAAGTGAAACTGGGGAAAAGGGACATGGTGTGTGTGTGTGTGTGTGTGTGAGAGAGAGAGAGAGAGAGTGTGCAGGGAAGCCAGGAAAAGAGGTTGTGGAGTATGTGCATCTGTGCGAGTGCCAGGAAGCTAGGCAATAAGGGCACAAGGTCAATGTGAGTGAAGGGAGAAGAAGGATGTGGTGCATGGGAGCAAAGAAAGGCTGGGCGGGAGGAGGAGACTTACTTTTCTACAACATTTTAATGATATTATTTTAGGCCTAAAATAGCCTTTACTTCAAAAATGTGCCTCTTGGAGCTCTAGCATAAAATCCACATTCTTATACTTAACATTTCATTTATATTTTCTTATAACCTTCTATCTATGTTCTGAATAGTAACTAACTTTATATTTGGCATTTTTAATGATTCGACTGGTAAGGTTTTAGAGAGTTTGTAAGACATAGCAGTTTTTTTGTGCCCCAGTATGTGTCTTAAGATTTACAGTTTTACAAACATTCATAACTAAATCATCTCCATTCATATTTTATACCCTCTGTTTTAACCAGTCTAATATAAAATTCTAAAGAATCTTCTTCATCCAGTGCACATAATGTTTTAGTCTCTAACTTTTGTCCTTAATTCTGCAAAATGATTTAGCTTTCCACATTTTCTGCACTCTTTCCCAACAGCTGGGCAAGTTTCTTGAAGGTGAGAAACTCTGCATCTCACTACACATTTTGGGTCTTCAGCATTACAACTGATGGCTAGGATTTAGGTTTTGTAGATGCTTTCTCTTTACTCCACAAAAAAAAAATCCATTTCCTTATCAGTACTCCCAAGCTGTTTTAATTAAGTTACAGCAACTCCTCAGCTCTACAAACATCAACAACATATTCATGTGTTAAGTGATTTATCCTTAACAATTTCGCTCTTACTCTTCCAAATCTTACTCCACATCCTACACAGTTCTTAATTAAGGAGTCACATAATTGTCCAAATTCACAAGACTGTGGTAAAAGATTTAACTCTGTTACATAGGCATTCATGTCTTCACCTTCACTTGGTTTCTTTCTAAAAACCTTATGCCTCTCATATATAGTATTCTTTCTTCATGCACAGTAAATTTCACCTTTCTTAAACAAGGCCTGCAGCTTCTGCTTATCAGACTCTTCTTCAAATTGGAATATATTAAACACTATTCTCCTGCAAAATGCAGGAACAGGCTTGTGATTTTTTTTTATCAGCCCCACTCTTCATGCAATACAAGTGAATATTTGTCTCCACCTTCCCCAGTTTTCCAGTACAGTTGAAACAAAATTTAATTTGTTTGGAAGCTGCAGGTGGTCCACGACCACACTGGCACCGCTCAAAACTTCCCAATTGACTTCTGAATCCATGTTTGTTAACACCACATAGAAAGACAAACCCAATGTGTTGAAAAGCTTTACTAGTAATCTGCAGGTCACATCAGTAGAGAGCTACATGTATAGCTGGATTTGTTATCTCCTTATTATAATCTACTCAGAAGCAATACGATGCTTTACAACTCATAACAATTGAGGATTGAATTTTCAGTGTGTTTTCAGTAGCACTCAACATCCATTTTCAAGAAGACTTTGCACTGTCCCATAAAAACTATCTCCTTGCATTAAAAATTTAGATAAGATAGCTAATTTTGTTGTTATTTACTGCTACTAAGCACATGAATATTAAGCTGATGAAGAATTTTCCTCCACTTTATTTCTCTCTCTGGAAAAATATTTAGCTGCTAATGGCCAAGACTGACCACCTTTAATGGGCAGGGCAATGGAGCTAGCCAGCCAGCAAGTGGGGCTAACTTTAAACCTGCATATATGTTGGAAGCAAGAATTATTTTGGTTGCTCCCATTGGAAAAGTTATGTTTACTAATAACAGCAATTCATTTTGTCAAGCAAGAAGTTTCAAGGTTAGTTCTTGGCAGTTTTTCAAATAAATATCATTGAAGTAAATGCACTGGCATCTTCAGCTGCCAATTTAAAGAACATTAGCTAGAAATAAATGGATGACCTATAGAAGATGGTGCGTTTTGATGAACAATTTTGGAGTAAAATGTTAAAAATCATGCCCTGAATAGAAGACCTTCCTCAGAGTTGGGCTTATCCTTAAACAAACCAGTTTGCAGTAGTCCGTAATATTTCACACAAACCAAAAGAAATAAAGATGAGATTATGTTTTGTGATGGAACGTAGTGATCAAGTGGCTTGCCAGGAGGAAGGGCAGAATTCCAGAGGAGTAAGAGGCAATTTATATGACAAGAAGAGGATGAAGACAGACCCTCTGTAATAGTTTCCATAGTATATTGTAGATGCAGATAGTAACCTGGCAAAATTTTGTCTGTAGATGTGAAACAATAAATGACTAAGCTTGGAATAATTACCATGTGTTATTCTCGGTTTGGGGTCTGACATGTTTGCTATTCAAAATGTGAGCTTTATTAGCTCTCTGGAACAAGGACTGTCATGATTATGCCACCAGAACAAAGGTTTTTAACAACCATACTAGTATATACCCACAAGTAAATATAGAATTACTATATTCTATATATAGTAATTATATAGATATAGACATAGAATTTACTTGGTGTATTGAAAATTCCAAGTCCAGCCTTAGAACTCTCCACTTAAGAGAAGCTGGTTGTATATGATGAAAAAGTTCATCCTAGGTTAAATGAGGGCTACTGGTGATTTACCAGAACAAAACAATGCTAGGCTAAGGACTAGGCTGGCCTTTTCCAATCTGATGCCATCCAATATGTTGGATTGCAACTTGCATATTGGCTAGGAAATATCAAGGTTATAGCCCAACATATATGGAGGACACCAGTTAAGGAGATTAGTATTTTTTATTTCCTTTATGATGAAAATTGGTCTCCCTAACAATAGCCATCAGCAGATTTTAACAACCTTGCTAAATGGAAGAAAATAGTAGATTAATTGCCCTTTGTTTCAGAATTTGAGCAGTGGACCCTTGCTTGGGCAAGCCTTCCCTGGATATATTGTGACAGTAGCTGTCAGCCAGCAATAGACATATCAGCTAAGAAATGTGGGAGTTGTAGTCTTAAGACACCTGTGGAGCAACAAGTTTGAGAAGGAAGAGTGTGTTTCTCTAAAAATAGAGTTAAGATTATGTAGTTCAAAGTTGTTTAAAAACAACAGCAATAGATAAGCAAATGTAAGGTGACACCATTTTTTGAAAGTGCTCATAACCTCATTCTGACATTATCTAGACTAGAGTACTCAGCATGAGAGCGCTCTGGTAAAGCTCCACTTTATCATTTGTCTATTTTTTTTCCCTAGGACTTGTTCTACATTTTTTACTCCCTCTGGCTATATTCTCCCTTTGAAATATTTGAAAAAATGTAGGATTTTGATATGCCCTAGCTCAGCGGTCTGCAACCTTGACAACTTTAAGACTTGTGGACTTTAGTTCCCAGAATTCCTCAGCCTGGCTGAGGAATTCTGGGAACTAAAGTCCACAAGTCTTAAAGTTGTCAAGGTTGCAGACCCCTGCCCTAGCTCATGGAAGAAATAACCACTCTTTCAGGAACAGCTGCAGCCCTGAGGCTCTGTCCACACCATAGGAGAAGAGTTGCCGTGAGGAGCCAAGACAGAGGCAATCCATCCCTGTGGCCCAGTAACAGGCAGCCCCCAAAGGGCCCACAGAAGAAGCCTGCCTTTCTCTCACCCTCCTTCATTTAACTCTCATTCGTTATTGGAGGGGACACCTTGTTTTGTGTTTCAGGGAAGATTTCTTCCCCAGAGCCAAACACTCTCTGCTTCTGTTGGAGCTATCTTTTCAGCATTAAGAAACAGAGTGTCTGTTGCAGTGATGGGAAAGAAGACCAATCAATAATAGTGCCCATCCATAAAACTGTACTTTTAAAAAGCAGGTTCAAATATGATAACCCCAAGCATTAACCACACAGACTCAAATATCAAGTACTGTGAGATTCCCTGCATTATGTGCACACTCAGCACTCATCTGAAAAGAAAAGCCTATATTAGAGCTGAACATGAAATCAGGAGCCATGTTCTGCTCGCATGAAGGCAACATGGCTTTTCCTCTTCAGACATCACTGAAGCAATGCTGGAAGAGAGTTATCCAGAACTCTCATAGCACTTAGCAATAGAACTTAGACGTATATACCGCTTCACAGTGCTTTACAACCCTCTCTAAGCAGTTTACAGAGTCAGCATATTGCCCCCAACAATCTGGGTCCTCATTTTACCGACCTTGGAAGGATGGAAGGCTGAGTCAACCTTGAACCGGTGAGACTCAAACTGCTGAACTGCTGGCAGTCGGCAGTTGGCAGAAGTAGCCTGCAGTACTGCATTCTAACCACTGCACCATCATGACATGGTGAACACTCCAGATAAACTGAACACAAATAGCCCTTTTGTTTTTATAAGATCTATAATGACAATATTGAAGGTTGATAAAGATCCTCTTGAAAATATAAGCTATTGGACAATTTATTTATACAACATGGCTGCTAAAATATTGTCTGCATTTCTGACATAGAGATTGCTAAATATATTACCACTATTAATCCTGCTCAGTCTGTTTCCATGAAAGGATAACAACCTTCAGTTAATATCAGCCAGCTAACTGATACATCAAGATGTACAACCAAAGAAACTGATTGTGCAGGAGTGGTTTTATTAGATACCAAAAAAAAACCCTTTGATAAGAGTGTAGATTCAAACACTTCCAGTGAGGACTGGTGAAAGGCAAATGGATGTCCCTGAACAATGACGGCAACATTATGGCTGGATCTACTATAGGACAAAAGCCATAGAAATCTCTTTGAAGAAAAAAGAGTTTATGAGGCTGCCCATATGCACTCTGAACAGCTGCTGCTCATGAGGAGGGAGCAGAAACTAATGTTTCTGCAGTCGCTTGTGTGTTGTGCAACTGGGAATCAAGGGATTTCATCAGGCTCACAAGTGTAATATAGCCTCTAAGGACTTTAAGTTCACAGCAAAATTATTTTTAAATACAAAGTTAAAGATTCCGAAAAAGATTTTTTTGGGGAGTAAACAGCAATTGGGTGATTAGAATGTTGATTTTGAAAAGTTATAAATGGATTAAGGGCCCACAGAGATGTGAAATAATATTTTAAAATTAATTATATGAATCTTTCCCATAGGAAACTGCTGAGGTTTTTTTAAACTCTAAAAATAGATAAGATGGGACTTTGAAGTTTGCACACTAGAGAAATCCAGAAGAAATTAAGGATTGCATTTAAAGCAGAAATACCTAAATACAAGAATGGAACAAAAATGGAACAAAACATTTAATACCAAATGTGTTTAAGGATATTTGGGGAAGTGGTCTCAGAAATTAAAATTTAAAAATATTTGCTATTATAAACTAATTGTAAATGAAGTTGTGAAAGATGAAAGAATTCTACTAGATAAAACTGATTTAAATGTGAATTTGGAAATGTCAATTTACAAGAATGATGTGCGAAAAAAGGAAATACTGGATGTACAAATAAAACTGGATGAGGCTTTGTTTTGTTTTGAATTTCAAGTGATTCCCCCCCCCCAAAAAAAATCCCTTATGGGTACAACTGGGAAATTATGATTCTGTTCCTTTTATACCTTTGCAAGGGTTTAGTTCTTTTTCCAGCATTGAAAACTATCAGACTGTAAGATTTTGGGATAGAAATTTAATACTGATCCATATTCATATGAAAAACTGACAGTTTGTTTTGCATTATTTTACAAAGTTCTATCTAATATGTCACCATAAGATAGCCATTTGTGTTTACTTTTTTCTTTTCTAAAATATTTTTCTTGTGCTGATAGCCAGAGTAGTATTTATGAGCACAAACTGGTTTTATATCTATTTCATACTAGCTGTACCCGGCCATGCGTTGCTGTGGCTCAGTCTGGTTAAATGGAAAAGAAAGAAAAGAGAAAGTGCACGTTTGTGTTGCTTTTATGTCCAACAGATGGGGCTGTTTTTTTCAAAAAAGCATGTTTTACCTGTCACAGGTGTGACATCTATATAATATAGGTATATAAAAACACGTGCGTATTCAAATGCAACGTTGTGTCAAAAATTCAAAGCAATCGGTGAAGAACTTTCGGAGATTTAAGATTTTGAACAAACGAACATTTACATTTTTATTTATATAGATTCTCACTTTGTCTAACAAAATGGTTTTTAAAACCTACATTAACCTTAACTTTATCATACCACAAATATTCTTGCTACCAAATCGAAAGATGTGTTCTTCTAGCTCCAAAACCTTTTGTTTCTCAGCAACCACTACTCTTTCAACCAAACTAAACAATTAGCTGCAAAATATAATTTTAATCTGTGTTTTTCTCCTGCCACACAAATTTACATATATCTCCATTAAGATATATCTTCTTGACAAAATCAAGAGATGATCTGGTGTCAGAAGGATATACTTGCCAATGGTTTTCTTATGTATAATTACTACAGATATTTAAAGTAGATAAAAAAAACGTTGGTTTTAAGCATTGTAAGACCTAAATGGAAATAGAACTGTGTACAACTGATGAGCATTGCTAAAATGTATAAACTTTTACTGAAATTTGAAACAGAAGAACAAGTGAAAGAATGTATCATAAAAAGGGCTGAACATATTTTTAGTTATGCAATGGGAGAATATGTGATTGAAAGAATTGAAATTTACATTATGCTATAATATTAAAGACATTTTTAATAAAATGATGTATCATTGGTATATGTCACTAGAAAAAATGTCTGAATGAATAAGGTGCTTTGGACAGAAAAAAATGCATTATCTAAGTTTAATGTTGACTGGAAACTTCTTATAGACGTTTTGTATGAAACGGGGGAAAAGGAAGTATAACATATAATTTTGATGATTAGAAAAAAAATAGATTCTAGAAAAAATATATGTAATGTTATGACCATAGAGTAAAAGATTAACTTACATTTATAACTCCTGTAAAGAAAATCAGAAGCTTGTATATTTTCTTCCTTTCTTCTTTATATTTTATTTTTGTGTGCTTTTGACTTTGTTTTTTTTAAAACCTCTCTTCTTTTCTCAGTTCCAAATATTAGCTCATTAGTTTTTTTAATTTCTCTTTTAAAAAATTAATGACATTGTACAAAACATTGATATTTTGGGGTAAATTTAAGGTTATTGCATTCATGTTAAGTTGTTTCTTTAACCACAGCCTTATTAAGCCAAACCCAGTAAATCAAATTATAGGTTAGCAATATGTATGAACCTAATTATAGTAAATTGGATGACCATTCAGAGGTATGATAATGAACCTATAAAAAAAATCAGATGGTTCCAGCTAATCCACAGCTTTCATTTTGTAAAATATCAAATAATCTGACTATCAGTGTGACATATTACACACAACACATACACACACACATAGACAAACACAAACACATTGTAGTGGAGTTACCACATCTCTGAGGATATGATTAATAAAATTATGCATTACAAAAATAGCATAAAATAAAGCTATCCATTACATGACTTACACCATACTGCAATAATATGAGAAAATGCATCAACTTGTCAGTCTAACTTATTTTAAAAAGAAATATGAAAATATGAAAATCACTATAATTGAGCCCTTAAAGTAGACATTCTGCTTCAACCCAAATGGAGGCTTATTATCTCAGTATAGGATATTGAGGATAATTTTTCACTTAGAAATAATTTTACATGTGCCTTATAAAATCTCAAACAGCCTAACATTCTGCAACCTGTGATGTTACAACCTTGGATGTTGCACAGTTTTTTGAATGCCAAAAAAGCCAATAAATTTATACAGGCCTATCCATACACATTTAACTCAGAGGAATAGGGCAATATTTCGCATAAAGACAGTATCCTTTAGGAAAAAATGCTTGAAATGCTCTAAAACCATTTTAAAGCAGTTATGTTGCAAAAAACAAACAAAAAACAACAACAACCCCGGATCCTAAAATAGAATAGAGACTTGGTTTCTTTACAACATGATAAAAGCAAGAACCATGCCTCTGATTTTTCTTATCTACTCTTTTAGTTACTTAAGTGCATTTCAGTGAGTTCAGATGATAAGTGAGGAAACCAACGGGATTCTAAATTTTGATTTTTGCAGAAATGGGATTGATTGTAGAGTGACAAGGAATGAGATATTTTCTATAATTACCTAATGAACTCCAGTCTTGACTTTCTAAGCCACCATGATTATATTGGCAACCTCATATCTGGATGGCTCTGTGTGGAATAGTACTTAGGGTTGGTTCACAAGCGATAATTAATGTAGAATGTAGCATAAATGTGCCTTAAAGGTGTACTGCAACCATGCTGAAAGATCTAAACTCACAGTCTGTTTGCTTCTAAAGCAGAGTTAAAGTGCTGCCACTCCTATAAAACCCCCTTAAGAGGCTTTGTCATTAAATGTATCTCAGAATACTTCATCTACATCAGTGACTCAGTTCACCATGATTTTCAGAAAAATTATGTTCCTTATATTAGGCATTGCTGCTTGTAGCAATCTACAGTACAAGAAGGTGTTCTCTGTTTTGGTGTCTGGGAAATAAACTCTTCTTCTGCAATAACTCTTCTTCTGAGTCTGTTGTAAAACAAAATTTGTATTTCTTTTTTTAAAAAATCACTAAGCTCAATACCTTCCACCCTTCAAATCCCGCTGTGCTGCCTTTTAGTGGCAGAGAGGTGTTCCTAGGAGGGCTGAATGAAGTATGTCATGAGTGTAGGTCCAGAGATATATTTCTATCAAGGTTACCCAAGGGTATGATGGTCATACCAATTGCCTAGCTAAAGCAAACACTCACCTATACAGTATTAGGCAGCAGCAATATAAAAAGATGCTGGAGGTAGTGATCGCTTAACTGTCAATTACTAAGGCACGAAGTCCTACTGCATGGAAGAAGGCAAAGGTAAAGCACTTCTGTATTTTGATCAAGAGAACAACATGGAACCTGGTGGCTCAATGGTTAGAATGCAATTTTGCTGGCTAACTGATGATGTCAGCTAGTTTGATGTCAGTTAGTTTGAGTAATAAATATCTGCCAGAAAACAACCAAGCTCACAGAGAACCAAGTTTGATGCTGATGGGCAAAAGGTTGACTCAGCCTTCCATCCTTCTGAGGTCAGTAAAATGAGAACCCAGTTTGGAACCCAATATGCTGACATTGTAAACCACCCAGAGAATGTGGTAAAACACTATGGAGCGGTATATACGTCTAAGTGCTATTGCTATTGCTAAGTGCTATGGATAGAAAATAGAATGATTTGAAGTACTAATGAAGTTAGTTGTTTTGGAGATGTCTAGTTACTGCTGTTACAATGCAGGGTTAAAATACAAAGCTACAACAACAGAATTACAGTGGAAATATGGAGTGTAAGAAGAATGAACACAGAAAAACTCAATACAGTGAACACTTAAATGAAAAGACTACAATTTGATATCTTAGTCCATGAACACAGATGGACTAGATTTGGACACTTTAAGTTATGAGACCACACTCTTTATAGTTCAGACATAAAGACAAAGAAGGAATGACACTGCTTTTGGGAAGGATATAGCAAGAACAGTTCTTAGCTATAATGCAATCAATGACTGAATAATCTTAATTAGGCATTGTGATCAACCCTTTAATAGGATGATCATTCATGTTTATGCTCCAACCAAGGATGCAGAAGAAAAGAAGGTTGGTAAGTTTTTTTTTTAAAATCAAGTCCAATTTGAAATTGTCAGAACATGCAAACGAGAGGCCTGCTTGTGACTGGCAACTGGAAAGTTGGAAATGTTAAAGAAAAAGTAGTTGGACTGTATAGCTTAGCAAACCGAAATGAAGCAGGAATTTTCTGTCATTATAATGATTTATTCATAGCGGATGATTTTGGTTTTTGTCTTCAAGCAACTAAAATAATGCGTCTATACATGGATATTACCAAATGGCATGCATATAAATCAAACATACTATATTATTGTAGAAAGAGGTGGAGGAGCTCAATTATAACATCAATGACATAACTAGATGCTGACTGCAGATCACAAACTGCTCGTGTGCAAGTTCCAAATTAAGCTAAAGAAGAATTAGAAAGCCAACCACTTTCCACAATATGAACTTGAACACATACACACTATTTTCAACAAGAACACTAGGAATCGCTTTGAAATCCTGAACCTCACTGATATAGAACCAAATGACTTAAACATTCATTAAGGATGAATGTGTAAAGAGATTGCTAAGGATGAAGAAACAGAAGAAAGCAAACTGGATGTCAGAACAAACCTTTGAAATTGCCAAGAAGAGAAGCCAAAGCCAAGAAAGAAAGAAAAATCAGAAAGGAACATAATACAGAATTTCAGAAAGCTGTTAGAAGAGACAAGAAGCAGTAGTACATCTATAAAGAAAGAGAAGATGGAAACAAGGCATGGAAAAGCAAAGAAAGCCTTTCAAAAGATCTCTGAACTCAGAAAAGGGTTCCGACATTGAATTGATATGTTAAAGGATGCCAATGGACAGATAGTTACTGATTCAAGGAAATC
The DNA here is from genome assembly GCF_001527695.2 of Protobothrops mucrosquamatus. Taxonomy (NCBI): domain Eukaryota; kingdom Metazoa; phylum Chordata; class Lepidosauria; order Squamata; family Viperidae; genus Protobothrops; species Protobothrops mucrosquamatus. The sequence goes on along the minus strand of NW_015386085.1, from coordinate 1,319,866 downwards.
AAAGAAAGATAGAAGGAGTATATTAAAATACTGTACAGTAGAGAGATGAACATGCAAGATATCTAAGAAGATGCTCCCTACATATATGAAACTCTAGTATTAGAATATGAAGTATGTTCAGCACTCTGATCAGAAGGCTACAGGAACAGATAGAATATGCTGAACAATTTTTTTTTTTAAAAAACTTTTGCTGATTATGACAGACCTTTTGGTGATTTTGATATAATTTCAGAATAACTGTATCACATGAGAATATTGAAAAATGTAAAATTAACTTTTAATAATTATAATATATTTAATTGCGTAATATTTCTGACACACCGCATGAGTTCAACAGGGTCAGAAGTGTTTTGTTGCTTTTTGTTTGTGCTCATCTTGTTGCAGTGTTCAACAACAGTCAGCCCATAATGATGGATTTCAGTTGCCCTGATATTTTTTTACCATTCTGGCAATGTCCTGGTAAAATCTTTCACCATGTTTGTCACTGACAGCATCTAGACTTTAGGAAAAGAAGTCCAAGTGTGTAGGCAGAAAATGAATCTTCCGTGACATGTTGCACTTCAATGTCTTTTATGCTATAAGAAGTGTGTCAGCCAGCTGAATATAGTTTGGTGCTCAGTAGTTGCCAAGAAAATTCTCAACGACATCCTTGAATGCTTTCCACTTTCTCTGGTCCCACTATCAGATCTTCGAACTGCTGACAAGTGATGACATATCTGATCTATGGGCCAACAAAATATGCCTTCCTTCATTTTGGTGTCAGTTATTCTCAGTGCTTTTTTTCTAAGAAAAAAATATTTTGGTTGTTCCCATTGAAAAAGTTATGTTTACCAATAACAGCAATTCATTTTGTCAAGCAAGAAGTTTCAAGGTTAGTTCTTGGCAGTTTTTCAAAT
>NW_015386085.1:1305485-1318887 GCF_001527695.2 Protobothrops mucrosquamatus | reverse complement strand
CTGACAAGTGATGACATATCTGATCTATGGGCCAACAAAATATGCCTTCCTTCATTTTGGTGTCAGTTATTCTCAGTGCTTTTTTTCTAAGAAAAAAATATTTTGGTTGTTCCCATTGAAAAAGTTATGTTTACCAATAACAGCAATTCATTTTGTCAAGCAAGAAGTTTCAAGGTTAGTTCTTGGCAGTTTTTCAAATAAATATCATTGAAGGTAAATGCACTGGCATCTTTTAATTAAGATGATTTCTGTACTGTTCCAATCTCATGATTTTGAATGGTGTACAAATACCTCAAATATTAGTTTTAAAACATGATCAAAATCATAAGTGAATATGAAACACAGGTTTATAGAGACATCTTTGCATTGTTGTTGTTAGAACTGTTCAGATGTCAGATGTCAATATCTGGCAATAAGGTACGACAGAAGTGAACCAGTGTTTTTGTGCCCAATTGCATACTTTCCTCATATTCAGTGTTACTTTAAAAGTTTTTCTAGCACTTCCTTTCAGAAATATTACCCTGTGGTGTTCCAGATGCCATTATCCTTGACTGTTAACACAAGTGGTGAAACTCCCCCAATATCACAAATAATCCCAACCCCCAAAAGACAAATATATACTAGAAGCAAAACAGATTATCTAGAGGAGGTTATCATAAAATCAGAAAAATTCTAAGTAAATAGGGGTGGTTTTGATATGACAATTGGAGAATGGGGAGAAATACTGTATTTGTCAGGTTGGATGAGCATCAGTTTTACTTGCTGTATCACTCAAAAGGGATTGATTTGCACATTTGGGCCTATTATTGCACTATCCCTCCCTCATGTCAACAGTTAAAAAAAACCACCAGTTCCTTATCTTCCGCTTACAGAGTTGATTTAATGTTCTGAAAATATAAAGAATGGAAGAGTGAGGGGAACTGAAGAGTTCCTTAAGCCCTAAACTGTCATTATGGTTATATAGATATTTCTGTGTACTATGACTGGGAAGATTAGAGATACCGTTAATTGAAGCATTGCTTTAGAAGGAAGATTAATTATGATTCAGCATGATCTCTGAGCTAGCATACTAGTATTCAGCACTGACAAATTGTAAAAGAAGCCATGGTTTGTCATGGACTGACAGAATGCTGATTATATTAATCCAGGTTTGGTGCAATGTCTAAATTGCAAATGATAAGTCTATCTGTAAAGATTGGACATACATACATACATACATACATACATACATACATACATACATACATACATAGTTTTAAACCATATTTTACATGTTGGACATTTAGAAATTAAAATTGCATTGTAAATATAAAGTTTCATTGAGACATAATAGCAAAGCCTGAGTATGTGCCTAGACTCTTCAGAGTCTAATTTGGCTAAAGATAAATTATTAACTCACAAAACCTGTAAGTTGGTTTCAATACCAAATAAGCCAATAATATGTATGATTTCTTAACTGCAACAGTTTAGAATTCTGATAAAACTAAGGAAGGTTTCTTAGCTATTTTACTTTTTACAGCATGCCTCAAAACATTACTGTTAAAATTAGAATTCTTTCAACAAAAGTTCAAATAATAAATAAGCAAAACCCCAGATCCCTTGGAAACCATTTTTAGAAACATTAATGCCTTAATGAACATTATTTGATAAAAGTGAGAAAAATCTATTTTTCTTAGAGATCATGTTTCATGTAAAGAAATATGGCATCGAAATCATTGCTTTTATTTTTTTTTCATTTTCTGAAGCAAGTACTCAGAATGGAAATAAATAGCATTGAGAAACTTGCATATCAAGCAGATTGTGTGGCTCCCAAAAATGTAAAACACAGCTCCTTGTATATCAATTCTCTGAACTCTAATCACTGCATTTTGCCTGCTTGTATAGTTAATCACTACTAATCAACACCCTTTTCTTTAAAAACTTGCTAAATATATCTGTTTTCCGTTGATCTCCTTTCTATCTTATGCAATTTTGTGGTGCATAACTACCTCTATAAGGTATTACTCTGTTCAGGTAAGGTAGGAGACTTGTGAAACACCAGCATAATTAAAAGAATGTCATCAGTTTTGTGAAGTATGCTCCCTACTGTGATGGATAGCAAGACAATCTTTTTAATGTACAACCTGTGGGTCTTGAACACAAAATTATTTTTTCCACCGCTGAGCATTTCATTTAAAATATGGTGATGTGTATCTTTTTATGCTACTATATTTGTGTCTTTCATTCTTTACAGAATGCATTCTGGCAATAGCCAGCAACATATGCTAACCTGTTTTTTTTCCTGGCTTTTTTTTTGTTTCCATTTTTTTTTTTTTTTTGCTAATTGAGATATCTATTTTCTACAGTGCAAACCATTTCTAAACCTGACGCTTCTACAACCTTTCCTGTAACTAGCTTCAGATGTGTCAGTTAAATAGATTTAGTTGTAAACATGAATACCTCTACTCAGAGAACAGTTGAAAGGGCTATTACTGTTCGTGGTATATCTCCTCCTTGTATTATTGCTTCTAGTAAACAAAGTTTTGGGTGCTTCAAAATTGTGCAAGATCTGATCGATCAGAGATGACAGCAGGAACAAGGAAATGCATGGCTTCTAGAGATCAAACCACTGCCAATCAGACAGAAAGCAAAGCATGGATGGGAGATTCTACAATTCTGTGAGAAAAGCTATATACGGTGTGGGATGATTTATGAGACTCCAATCAGCTCTACTGGCAGGAAGATTTCATGGGATTTCTTAATTGTGGAGACTTTGTCCTTGTGGATCCAGAGAGGTAGAAATTCTCACTCACATGCTCACGCAGTGTCCTTTTTATGATGTCCAAGATAAGCTCTCCAATAATTTTCAAATATGAGGGCTACATAAATTCTATGTTTATTATTTTTTAATGGATGATAACACCACACTCACATATCCAGTAGTCAAATATCTTCACCAAGTTATACAACTTATAGCAATCTTAACATAGCATTTAAAGATCTAATGCCTTTAAAAGCACTATTACTAACTGGTCATGACTAGTGATTGTGACTGTCCAGTCGCTTCTTAAAAACCTCCAGTGATGAAGCACCCACAACTTTTGAAGGCAAGCTGTTTCGTTGGTTAATTGTCCTCACTGTTAGGACAATTAAGCAACAATTCCAAGTTGCTTCTCTGCTTGATTAGTTTCCATCATTTCTTATCTTTCCTTCTGGTGTTTTGGAAAATAAGTTGACCCACTCTTCTTTGTGACAGCCCCTCAAATACTGGAATACTGCTATCATGTCACACCTAGTCCTTCTTTTCTCTAGACTGGCCATACCCAATTCGTGCAACCTTTCTTCATATGTTTTAGTCTCCAAACCTTTAATCATCTTAGTTGCTCTTCGTTACACTTTCTCCAAAGTCTCAACATCTTTTTTGTAATGTGGTGACTAAAACTGGATGAAATAGTCAAAAGTGTGGCCTTATTAAAGCTTTATAAAGCAGTCTAATACTTCATGTGATTTTCATTCTATGCCTCTGTTTATACAACCAAGGATTGTATTAGCTTTGTTGGCTGCTGCAGCATACTGCTGGTTCATGTTTGAGTGATTGTTCACTAGGATTCCAAGATCCCTCTCACAGTTACTGTTTTTGAGCCAGGTTTCGCTTACTCTATCTTTGTGCCTTTGGTTTTTCCTGCCTAGATGTAAAACCTTGCTTTTCTTCACATTAAATTTCATGTTGTTGGATAGGGCCCTTCGTTAAAGTCTGTCAAGATCTTTTTGGATACTGAGCTTGTCCTCTGGGGTATTGGCTATTCCTGTCAGCTTAGTGTTATCTGTAAATTTGATGAGTTCCCTTTCTATTCCCTCATCTAAGACATTTATGAAGATATTGAAGAGTATTGGGTCTAAGACAGAACCTAGTGGTACCCCGCTGCTTACTTCCCTCCATGTAGACATAGTACCATTAAGGACTACTCGTTGAGTACAGTTTGTCAACCAGTTACAAATCCATCTAGTGGTGATGCTAGAAGAAGTAGGTTGTGGTCTTCTTTGTTGAATGCCTTGCTGAAGTCTATATACAGTATATGATGTCCACAGCATTTTGCTGGTCTACTAATTTAGTCACTTTGTCAAATAATGAAATAATATTGGTTTGGCATGATTTGTTTTTAACAAACCCATGCTGGCTACTAGTTATAACTTTGTTTCTAGATGTTCATAGATCTGTTTTTGATTATCTTTTCCAGTATCTTCCTAGATATTGATGTTAGGCTGATTGGTCTGTAGTTTCCTGGGTTAGTTTTTTTTTTCTTTTTTGAAGATGGGAACCACATCAGCTCTTTTCCAATTCTCTGGTAGTTCCCTGGTGCTCCAGGGTTTTTTAAAGATATGGTACAATGGTTCTGAGATAATATCTGTCAGCTCCTTCAGAACTCTGGGATGTAATCTGTGATTTATATTCTTCAAGGTCAGACAGGGGTTCTCTTACCATTTTCTTGCTTATTTTAATTTTTATTTCTAGTCTGTCTTTTACAGTTAGGTTTTTGGTAGGTTGGACTATAGTTTCTTTTTGTGTGAAAACTGATGCAAAGAATGAGTTAAGCAGCTCTGCTTTTTCTCTACTGCCTGTTACTTCCTTGCCAGCTTCTCTCTTTAGTGGATTGGCTGTTTCCTTGACTTTTTTCTTGCTATTTATATGTTGAAACCTTTTAAATTGTCTTTGACTTTTGTTGCAAGTCTTTGTTCATTCTGAGTCTTTGCTTTCCTGATTTCATCTCTGCAGATTCAGGCTATCTGCTGATATTTTGCCTTAGTTATGTGTCCCTCTTTCCATTTTTTGTTCTTATTCTTTTTGTCTTTCACTTTATCAGAGAGATCTTTGTGCAACCATGCTGGTTTCTTCAATGCCAGACTAAGGACAAATGACAAAATCTCATTTATCTGCTTTAATCTCTCTCTTCTGATCAATTGTTTCCCCCCCCCTTCACTACAGGTAGTGCTCGACTTATGACCAACATTTCTGTTGCTAAGTGAGACATTTTTAAAGTGACTTTTACCCCACTTTACAACTTTTTCTGCCACAGTTGCTAAATGAATCACTGCAGTTCTTAACTTAGTAACATGGTTGTCAAATGAATCTGGCGTCCCCATTGATTTTGCTTGTCAGAAGGGCGTAAAAGATGATCACATAATCCTGGAACATTGCAACTGTCCTAAATATGAGTCAGTTGCCAAGTGTCTGAATTTTGATCACATGGCCACGAGGAAGCTGCAATGGTCATAAGTGTGCAAAACAGATTTTAGTCACTTTTTTCAATGCTGTTGTAACTTTGAACAGTCACTAAATGAACTCTTGTAAGTCGAGGACTACCTGTACTGTCCTGAAGACATGAACATTAAATATAAGGGATAGAGGCTACCCAAATAGCACCAAATTGGTCTTCTAAGCATCCATCAACAGGATTGTGGAATAGGTCGATCTTTTGATTTTAATTTAGTATTAACCACTAGGTTACTACATCATGCCATCTCTTTTTCAATTGATATCCAACCTGATAGCAACCACTTTCTTTTCACTGTAAACCTAGTAACAAATACCCAAGTTCACAGACAAGATGAAGCTGATTGACTTAATCCCTCACAAAGAAAGGATTCTGAAAATCAGATAGATGAAACAGATAGAATTTGCCATCTTAAACTCAGCCATTGCTCTGCAACTCTGTGGGCTCTTTTGTGTTTTGTTTTGGTCCTAAGCACTCCATCTTAAATCTCTTGAGGCTCTTCCAAATACAATAGTCGCCTTACAAATTTACCAATTTAATAAAGAAATAAAAGTAAATTATTAAATAGATTAGTAGCATGTAGAAGCAAATGCCTCTCAAAAACATAGTTTGATCATGAAGTGAGGTTTAGTTTAATCAAAGACGGTAAAGAATCCTCTAACCTAGAAACCTAACATAGAGATATAATTGGTAAAAAACTTGTTCAGATAACAAAATAAAATTCACTGTTGTCAGGCACTTAGTTGTTCCTTTCTTTCCATCCTCTGTTAAGCCTCACTGCCTGGCTGACTCTGAGTTAGTGATTCCAATCTCATTGGGTCACTGCTCCAATGACCATGTGAAACTAACATTTAGGGTTTCCTCTTCAGGCTGCTAAACTCCTTTTATAACTAAAAAAACAGCAAGACAGCTGGAAGTGATCTGATCTTAGCAAAAGCCAGGAAGGCAAATGTAAAGTTTTTCTGAACTCTCTTATTTGATTGGTCCAGGGTATGGAAGACTGAAAATTGAATACCTAAACACTTAAAAGCCATGACCTGTTCAATAAATCTTCCAGTTAAGTAGAGACTTGAACTGCTTTCTGAAAAATACTAGCTTTAGAGTAATTAATCTCAATATTTCCCCTAAAGCAGTAAGAAGATCATGCTCCAAGGAATCTACACAGGCCCACCTGGGTTAACAAGAATAGCCACAGCATCAGCATAGGGAAGAATAGGAATGTATCAGCCTTGCAGAATTGTCAGACAAGAAGCAAACCCAACAGTGCTATCTCTAAATTTATTGTAAGACTACATTAACAGAGTCTTGCAAGTCTGAAAGTACATCTCTCCCCACTTGCCTTTACAGTCCAAGAAAGTAGGTAGTGTTCCTTCTGAGACATTTGTCAGCCTCTAATGCTTCTGCAAGTTCAGTTACCTCTTATCTGATTGTTGTCTATTCTGTGGTTCTCCTTCCTGTCTGAGCAAAAGATGATGCAAAAGATGATGCAAAAACTTCACCAATATCATTAATGTATAAATTAAGCAATAATGGAGCTGAAATAAAGCCTTGTTTTGTATCTTTTAATAAGAGGATAAGTTTAGTCAAGCCTCTGTGACAATGTACTTTGATTTGCATGATGGTGACAAACTATAGATATATTATCAGTTTAGGAAGATGATGGATAGGTGTTATGGTTAATTCTTTCCAAAGTCTCTCATGTCATATAGAACCAAAGGCTGCCTTGAGATCTATGAAAGTGATATAGTGCGTGCCTCTGGAGAGACTATATATCTTAGGTAGGTGATCCATAGTTAAATGGCAAGGTCTAAAGCTTGCCTGGTCTGCATATCTATTTCAAGACTTTATACTATAAAAACGTGAATTATAATTAATTTTAATGACATATAAAAGACTAATAGGCTGATAATTTGCAGGATTTGACTTGTTTTCTTTTTGTACCTAGGGGAAATGATGGATTTTTTAAAAAGAGAATTGTAAAATATTTTTGGCAGTAAAAAGGAGAGCTAGCACAGATGCCCACCAAGCAAGGTTAGATTTTAGAAGTTCTGTTAAAATTATATCTTCACCAGCAGTTTTGCTGTTTTGAGCTAAAATAATAATTTGTTGGCATAGTGTGATTGTTAAACAGGCCTTGTTACTCACACTTACAGATTATTTCAAACAATTAACTGCTGAGGCTGCAAAGAATTGAGCCATAACCACAGGCAGCTTATGGGACCATACGGATGAAAATAATTGTTTTATTTATTTATTCACTTAAATGTCACCCAACTCCAAATGATCACAATACACCAAAACAATTTAAAGGCAGCAAAACAGAGATAAACAAAAACAGAACCAGACTTGAACAAGAAAAAAAAGAAGAGCAAAATGACATACCTGGCAAACCCCAAAAACATCCCACCAGCAATTGGCTTCCAACAAAGGGGGAACCAACCACTGTAGCCCAAGATCTTTGGAATACCAACTGTTGGCGTCAAGGGAATCAGGGGCTTATAAACTTGGCTGCACTCAATTAAATTAATAGAGAAGGATCTGCTACTGATAGGTGATCACTTGCTAGTTGGAAATATCCAGGTCAATCAACCAATCATTATTCAATCATAGACCAGCAGAGGAAAAATACACAAATGTTAATAATAGGAGGCAAAACCATTAGAAATTAGCACATAATCTAAAGCAAAAATCCCTCTAGAACCCCAAAATGTTAGTTTGCCCTCTGGATCAGTGAACATAGATTCATGAAGAATTTTCATGTTGAGTTTTATCATCAGTTGCAACAATCTCCATTCCACTGGGTTGATCCTGGCATCTTTAGATTTCCATGAGGACAGACCAATCAAAGAGCAATATGAGGCATCATAGTGTTGAATAAGAGTCTCATTATCCCATCCTAGCATTGAAATCTTTGGCAAATGTCACTACTGAATTGGGGAATGCAGATGTTAAATCTAAGAACCAAAATTCAGAATAGTCCTAGCATCCGTTGATTTGAGAAACATAATTATGAAATGGAAGACAGATAGACAAACCATTCACAATGGGGGTGGGGGCAGGGACAGGATTGCATTCTGGTACCCCCACTTTTTAACTTAATATAAAAGTTTGTAATTAAAAAAAAAGAAGGGTTAAAAAATGCAGATTTCTCACTCTGAGAATTAAATTTAGCACAATTTAAAGCACCATGAAATAATTTTATAAAATTGTAACAATAATTAGTCTATTTTTGATGTTTATGAAATGATGAGTCCAAATAAGTATCAAATTAGTGTGACAGGATCAAGAATTTATGTTAACTTAATAAACATGTTAATTAAATGAACAAACAAAACCAAAAACATGTTTCTATATAATTAATATTTGTTGGGTGTTTGTTCACTAGAGAAAATTAAGAAAAGAAATAGTGTTTCAGTATTCAGTATTCAGAAATAATGTAACATATTATTTGAAATTAGCAATTTTAGTATTCTTAAGTATTGTATTCTTATTTATTTATTTTTATTTAAGTATCTCTTCTTATTCCTGCTTTGTAAAATGTTAACATCCTTTTGTGAATTTTTCAGTGTCTTTTTGTGTTACTTATATGATATCATAAAATGTTACCATTCTGACAGAGTTCTTATCTTAAAACATACATAGATACTACTAACTTAATTTCAGTACCTTTTATTATGTAGAGTTGATAAAGCCTAAACTGAATGGGGAAATTCAGCTGCAAAGTTGGCTAAAAAATCCAGAAAGAGCCGCAGATTAAAAATGGATGGAATCCATAGCTCATAGTAAGCATCTGTTTCTATAAGTACATGTCCGCCTCCTCCTCTCTGCATTTGCTCTCATAGCCTCATGATTTACTCCCAAAAGGTATTCCCTGGAATAGACTTTTAAAGGATATCAAGCAAGGGTAATTACTTTCCCTCACTCTTGCTGATTCAGGTATTCCTGTCAGCAAAAGAGGACCATTGAATCTCACCCTAGTAACATTTATTAAGTAGTCTTACTATTTATAACCCATTGTATAGTAACGAAGAAGAGTACTTTCTCTGGCCATCTCCTCACAAGGACTATGTATCGATAAAACAGATCTACAGTATTCCTTAGCTATGGTGAATTTAATTTAATTTAATAAAAAATCTTTTATTTAGATGGTGTGGTTCTGTGGAGTTTGGAAGTAGATCGAATTACATTTCACTACACTTCCTAGATTTGGGCTCTGTCAGTGAGAAAGGTAGATTAATACCTTAGTATTAATGACCAGACCAATGAACAGAATATGGAGTACAATAAGGATGTCCGTTTTAAAATTACTCTTGCATTTGGAGAGAAGGGGAGGGCCTCAGGAGAAGAGGTGTGGCAGCTAAGAGGGGGCTAACTCTCTGTATTCTTTGCTCCTTGTTCTTGGTATTTAGAAGTTGGAGAAGTTAAGACAACTATAGATCATTTTTCAATCTGCTTAGAAGGGCTTAGGACATGGAAATGGTGGCAAGATGAATGAGCCTTTTACTTCAGGATCCTGGTTGTGCAATAAGCACCTCATTAATACCATCTTCAGCTACTAGTGAAGATGGAGCATATTATTTTTGTGCTGGTTAAACTGGGTGAACAATGTACTGTTCTTAGGTCTTTGGGGACCAGAACAATGTGAACAACTACTTATTCTGGAAGATTTACATCTAGAAAACCACCACTCATCTTGATAAATCTAGATTGGTATGGTCTAGAAGAAAAACGAAACATTTCAACCCCAAAATCACAGATTTTCACTACTCTGATTTTCCTTAGAATCTTATACTTTTTCTGAGAAATGTTAATTTTTTTAAAAAAATTACACATTAGTTACCTGTGTAAATATTGCCCACTGTATGTAGTTTTATTAGATTTGTTCTATATATTTATAAATTATATTAGTACCAGAGGGTGATGAATACTAATAAAATTTTAAATAAACAAAACATACCTACTTACAATTAAATTCCTGTAAATGAATTTTACACTGAACAAAGTATGCCTTAAATATTGGATATACCATAAATACACTGAGGTGTTTCTCCTATGTACTAGTATATTAGCAAAACTAATCAGCCAAATTCAAGGAATTTTTGTGCAACCAGAATTTAAATATATTATATATATTCTCATAAAGTTTTCATTAAAGTTGTGCTCTTTTCTCTCCTTCTCCTGTAACCTACCGCTGAGGCAAGATGGGACCAAAATCCACTATAATTAACTCAAGCCATACTTTTCCAAGATAAGGTCATGATCAGGTCAATTTCTCTCTCCAGCTACAAATGATTCATACTCAGAGTAAATGAACAGGAATACATATTGTTTTTTGATCTTTCAAACAAAAAAAAAAACTGAAGGAGGAGGACATTAGTGACTTGTTCAGGATTCTGTATCCTTTTACTTTCTAGTGGGAAAATATTGTACTGTTAGGGCATAAGATTGGTTGTACAGGTAAAAAGATGCTCTTTTTCAAGTTAGTATTAGGAGACTATATATATATATATATGTCCCATGTATCGTTATTTAGACTTACAGTATATGCAGTCATAGGCAGATATATCTTTAAATCACATACAGATATACATTTTAAACCTGTCTGAACAAGTCATCAATGTTCACAGTGCATTATATTTTTACTATGAATTTACAAGTGATGCTATGCTTTCAGCAATTTAATTTTGTTGTATGCAAAATTATCGAAGAGAATTGAATACATTACTGACTGCCAAAATCAAACAGGTTACACTTTTCCTTTTATAAATGTCAAGATGATCACACTAAAGGTAACAAATGAAAGGTAACATTTCAGAGAGTTGTCCTATACTAAAGATGATGAAAAAGATAATGGTGTTGGAGACAAAGAAGATAGTGTAAAATTATGATGTATGGTTATTATCTATTTTGTTGTTCATATATAGTTACAGGAGCTAAAAAAGAGTTAGTTTTGCATATTTTAACTATCTCCAATGAATAAACTCCATCTGGAGAAAGGATAATGAAAGGGAGTGGCATTGATTTTTGTGCTTTTTAAAGTTGAGATGTAGGAAATTCAGCACAGCTTCTCCAGATGGCTTTGCTAAGGAAAAAAAGAGAGAGTTGAGAAATAGTTTTCATTTATATTTAAGTGGATATCAGTTCCCTACAATACCCTTTTCTTTGCTAATCCTGAAATGCTGGGTGTTATACACTGCTATTTCCTATTAGCTATGTGCTCATCCTTGTCATTTGGTTGCTTTATAGTAGTTTTGAAAATCTATTTCTTTAATCAAATAAGCTGCTCAAGAACTTGGCACTTTGAAGGCTTATCCAGAAGGGAACTTTACAATAAATAAATAGGGCTTTCCAGCATAGTGATTTTAAAAATTATTCTTTGTGATCTTTCATACCTAAACATACTCTAAGTCAATGGCTTTCAAAGTGTGAAATATACCATAAGGCTTATTCCTGAATGATCTCTCTATTGCAAACTTCACTGGGAATCCATCAGTTCTTTTCCTGATCCTCTGCTATTGGACCATAAGGCCTACTGCCCATTTAAATCTCAAGGAATTTGTAACCTTCCATTTGGCCTTTTGCTTAAGTGTATATTTAAAGAATTTTAAGGAATATGACACTAACAATAGATATTACATGAAATAGGTAGAGTCATATCAAGCTTCTCTAACATCTGCCACACTGTTTCCACTTTAGCTTGTGATGGGGCATTGTGATTGTGACAGGACTTTGTAATTGAGGCACTGGGCAGATTTGGGTACAATAAGGCAGCTTTAATTTATCCTTCAGAGTGTCGATAAACTAAGAATTTATTAATTCAGGGAGCCATGGAACAGTTAACCTTATATTCACATTATATACTTCATCAGTGATGGCAAATCTTTTGGGCTGAGAGTGTCAAAAATTTAAAAAATCCCTAACTTGATCCTACTGGCGTGTTACATCCCCCCCCCGCTGCCCCAAACAAAAGGGAAACAATTATCTATCCCCTCCTTTATCTACCTCAGGGGTCCTCAACCTTGGCAACTTTAAGACTTGTGGACTTCAACTCCCAGAATCCCTCAGCCAGCTGGCTGAGGAATTCTGGGAGTTGAAGTCCACAAGTCTTAAAGTTGCCAAGGTTGAGGACCCCTGATCTACCTCACCCTGAACACTGGCATTCATTGGCAGCTCTAGCCCCACCAGTCTCTCAAAAACACCTCGTGCCATTTCCCATTGCTGCTGCAGCCCACTGCTCCCCAGTATCTGCCCTGCACTGTTTACCTTCAGGTGGTGTTCTCCTGAAGCTGCTCCTGGTTGCATGAGCACTTCGTTCTTGAACTGGCTTCAGTGAATGCTCTTCCATGGACTCTGCAGCCTCTAAAAACTGTGAGAACAGGGTGTGCTTTCAAGAATAGTTGTTGTTGGGTATTGGTGAATATGTCACACAAAGCGTCATGGTATGTCACCTTTGATACATGAGTCATAGGTTCTCCATCACTGTATTAAGATAGCATGGCAATCTGTAGCTATCACATAGTGATATCATCCATTCTTCGCTGAAAAGGCATGGAAGGAAAAAGGGACTGCCAAAATAGTGGACAAGGGATAAAATTAGGAGGAATAATTTGTTGGGGTCTGTGGTGAAAAGCTATGGGGAAAGGTAGAATTAGCAGATTTTGCAGATAGAGCAATGTGTGAGCAAACTCTCTAAGTCACAATAGTTTTTTGAATAAGATACTATTGCTGATCTCACACAACATATAGCCCTAAACCATGATGTATAAACCAAATGGTTGAATTTATGGTAACTATAAGCCAACCACATTTGGGTTTGTTATGATGTGTGAATCAAACCATCAATTGTCAAGATGTTATTCCATTCCTTACTTCCAGCAGACCTGTTTGAGGATAGATTTGTTCTAACCACCTAATTTTTCAGGATATTTTCAGCAGAATAATAATAATAATAATTATTATTATTATTATTTCAATTTATATCCCGCCCTTCTCCCGAAGGACTCAGGGCGGCTCACAACATTATTTAAAAGACAAAGAAAGACTCACACACCCCACCGAATAAAACCAAATTAAAACCAATATTTTAGTGTTGTGGTGATTAAAATTTCTAAAAAACCCAATTTAAAAATCCTCCCTAGGCCAGGCCCGCT
>NW_015386085.1:1297136-1302778 GCF_001527695.2 Protobothrops mucrosquamatus | reverse complement strand
CCCCCCTCCCCCCCACCCTGGTTCCCCCTAAAAATTTGTTAAAACACCCCTGTAAAAACATTCTCAATTTGAATAATTTAAACAGTTTTTTGTTGCTGCCCGCTGCATGCCACCTCTCGGGGTTCCACACCCCGTCCTCGAGGTAGGCAAAATATAATGCAACTAAACTATAATCTTTTTGTTTTACAATCATAAAAATGGTTGTAAACCACAAAAATCCCCACACAAATCAATGAAAAGATTAAAAGTTATATCTTGTATATGCATGGTTAGTATCAAGAGACAAAGAACATAAAACTGGACTAAAATGATTGCCTGAAAATGAATGTCATATTTATGGCAATTAGTATATTTCATCTTTAAGTTTTAGAATGTGGTGGTTGAGATTTGGAGGCTCTTGGAGAACCCATGCTGCTTTTTCTCTCAAATATCTTTTCCCAACACTCAAACCATCTTTCTTAGAAAATGAATTTTATATGAAATTTATATAAGATGTTTTATAGGTGGTATCTTCCTCCTACAAGATTAGCTAAAATGGACAAAAAATCCTCACCATTATGTTGGAAATGTAGAAAATCACCAGGGACTTACTATCACATGTGGTGGTGGGAATGCCCAAAAGCTCAAGAATTTTGGCATTTGATAAAAAATTGGTTGGAAGAGATATTATCATTAAAAATTGAATTAAAACCAGAAACTTTTTTTATTAGGGATCACTAAGGATAAATTCAGCCAAGGATCTTTATATTTAGTACTGCACATTCTAACTGCAGCAAGACTATCCTATGCTCAGAAATGGAAAGGAAAAGAAACACCCTCCGAAGAAGAAGTACTAAACAAAATCCTATCCTGCGCTGAAATGGATAGGTTAACATTAGAGCTCAAAAATAAAACTGAATCAGACTATTTTGAAATTTGGAATGAAGTGTATAAATGGTTAGATTTAAAGAGGCACACTGGGATGAATGTTAATGAATAAGGTGATAATTTAGAAATTTTTATACTAGTACTTTTTATATCAGATAGAATTAAAAGTTATTTAACTATAATGCACATTATTGAAAGAATGCTCACTTTGTTACAATGTAATAATATAATGTAAGGCAATATTAACAGTATCGTTCAAACCAGAGAAGTTGTATCATATCCAATGTGTCTTTTTTGTCTTTAATTGTATTATGTCCAATGTGTCTTTTTTGTTTTTAACTGTATATTCAATAAAACTTTGTAAAAAAAAAAAGATGAATTTTCCCCACAGTACATAATACCACAGAGATTTGTGTATAGAATTATATTATTACCATTGTCATCATCCAGTGTCACAAAATTTTCTTCTACAATATTTCCTCCAGATGTGCTGAAGCAACAACTCTAGAAAATCCCAGTTAGAACCCCAGCTATTGCCAATAGATGGGCCAGAATTCTGGGAATTTCAATTGCAACATAATCTTGAATGCATCAGTAGAAATAAGATAAACTGCAGTTTATTGTGAAACAATTTTAAGCCTGTGTGAGAGAAATGTCATAGAACTGCTTTCGCACATACTGCCAAGCCACAGAGGGTGGATTCTTACATTACATAAGCTGAAAACATTATGGTTTAATGTTATACGTGAACCAGATCACTAGATCATCTTAAGACAAAGGAACAGCAAAAGTTTTGGCAGCTGAGCATTAATAGCCATCCTCTGTACTTTAGTTTGAAATTTGAGCAGGACTTGGTCCAACATAAAAATTGGCAGTTTTTTTAGAATTTGTTTTGGAACCAGACTTTCAGTTTCCATATGAGTCATCCAGCGTGAGAAGGGTAAATACCAGAAAAGCTTAATCACAGTTTTTTTTTTTTCTTTTCCCGTAAGAAACATGTTACTTAGGGAGATAATGGGATATTTTGATCTGATTCTCTAGAGCAAAAGATTAGCATCATTTTATTGCATTGGCCACTTGCCTTCAGGTAAGATGGGGTGGACAGAAAATTGGCACTGTCCAGAAGTAAATGCTTTCCAGCTTTGAAACACTTAGGCTCAGATGTAGTTTTTCACACAATGATGCTTATGTATTATATGCAAAATCTATCCTGGAAATGTATATTAAAGCTATGTTTCTTAAAAGTAAGGGACAGATAAAATATACACAGGAGCCACATCTGGCTCTTAGGCTGCTATTTGACCACCTGTAAATTAGATAAGTCCTACCAAATTAGAAGAGGAATGATGTTCCAAATTTATGAGCCCCCCCCCCCTTTGCAAAATTTGTGATTCATCTGCTTAGGGTGGATTCAGATCACATAGCTGCTCATACGCTAATTAAATAGGGAAGAGACTGCTTAGATAGGTACAGGTGGCCACTTACCTACCACAGATGAGAACTGATCAGAGATGACATTCTGCCAAGTAGCAAATTGTCATTCCCTGCAGAGCACATGCTTTGAATACAGAAAGTTCTAGGTTTATTTTCTGACAAGAGAAGCAGGACTGGGGAAAAAAAACCACTTCTGAAGGCAGCTGCCAGTCCTTGTGCATAATATGCAAGACTAGTTGAAAACAGTGGCCAAATTCAAATACAATGGCTTCCCATGGGGGTCAATCCAACTTGAAATTGACTTTCACTTGAACAGTGGGGCATGTCTTCCTTCCTCTTCCCCAATTAGAAATTAGAGCTATGGAAAGTTCTCTAATTTCTGAAACAGACTTTGGATGTTTGTGGGTAGAGGATGCATTTGTTCTATTGAAATGACCTTATATCTTTAACTTCATAAAAAATAAAAATAAAAGTGCTTTTCTGGTAGCAATGGAGTTTCTGTCCATCATTCTAGGGAAGGTGAACCATAATCTCCTTAAAACATATTACAAGCCAACAATGAAAAACATTTACCCATCGGGGTACTGCAGCAGGAATAGGATTTGCCTCGAGATTCTCGTTTGTACTTCTATAGACTGGGTTGCCTATTTTTCATTTCACATTCTATTTCCAAAGTTAAAGTAATAGGAAATAAGCAAACATCATGGGGAAACCCTAGGGCAGAAATAGCTCTAGAGAACAGGGAAGTAGATCTCATCATGATTTTGCAGCTAGCTGGATTCTGTAGTGTCCCAATTGAAAATGAATAATTGGTAGACCATCCTCTTTGCTCATGGGAGTAAAGTGATTAAAACTGATAAATGTTGGGAAAGGGCAAATAAACAACAAAATTCCTACTGTATTCAAGATTTCTTATGTTCTGGAAGTGCAAAGAAAAGCAATGGTGTTGCACCTTGATGCATTAATGTATTTCACAATACTGTTCAAGCAAAATAGTGAGAAGCATCCGTTCTTTGTTCACACGTGAGCTAGTGGAGCTCTGCTTCCTCTTGCCTTATGAAAATCTGAAGAGCACTTGGTGTCATAAACATCTTTTTTGGGGGAAGGGGGTGGTGGGAGACAGATCTAAAATAAAATCAGGAAACAGAGAGTTAATGAAGAAAGCTAAAGATTGGGAAATAAATGGCTGCAGTGGAAGCAGACTTGTAACCAGACACTTCTGAACACACCCAGAACAGGTCACTTGACTTTGTTTCTAAGGCAATGGATGTCAAAATATATTATTTTTTATGCAACTGAAGCTGGAATACAGGCACCTCAGTTGAGTGCTAGGAGTGAAAGAAAGATTACACCTTCAGACCCAGAAGTGTTTCAAACTTTGGGTTACTACTTATATTCACTAACTTTAGTTCATTTCAGTACATATACAGTACAGTACATCACAAAATAGTACATGATTCCAACTAATATGTCTTTTAATGATTTAGGTTACATAAAAGACTTAGGTTGTCTTTTATGTTTTTACTGTTTTCATATCTCAGCAACTAAAAGTGGAATAAAACTATTAAGAGCTAATTTTTTTTACTCTGTCTAGGAAAGTTAAGAATTTTGTCCTTGTTTTATATCTCAATACACCATAATCTGGTTTATTTGGCTTTGGGGCAAACTCAATGCTTATTGTTAAAATAGTTTATGATGTAGCAGTTAAGAGTTCTGGTTCTGCTTTAACCACAAAGCCATCTGGGTGACTTTGGCAAGTCATTCTCTCAGCACTAGAAAGGAAGCAAGGACAAACCACTTCCCAAAAAAACCTTGCCAGGAAAACTGCAAGGAGTCCAAGTAGTCACCTGGAGGCAAGGCTGACTTGAAGGCACAAAATAAGTGCATTTATGCTGCAGGACCGGAAATAAATCTCAATATGCCAAAATGCACTAGAGAGTCCTGCTTTTTTTTTTTTTTTACTAGTTGATAGGACATTTTAAGAATCTCCCCGCCTGTTTTTCCAGCTGCTTTGCATAAAAAGGAGGGGAGGTAGGCAGCATTCTTTCCCAAAGAAGTAATCCGAAGCAACCAATCCAAACGTTGGAGCGAGAGAATTTGACCGTGGCCCAAAAGGATTTTTCGGGCCCGTTTACTATAAAGCAAAAACTTCTGCGCGTAGACCTGGAGTGGTTACAAAAGGTTCCCTTAATTGTCGTGAAAAGAAACAAGCCCAGGACTTCATTGTTCTTCCGGATCTGCTTTCCTTATAACTCAAAGGCCAGGCTCCGAACCAGTTCCAAAGGCATTCTCCTCCCGTGGCTCTCCCTCCTTCTCTTGCGAGGCCCAGCTGGACTTATTGAGTTGGGGTTTGCGGGTGCGCCCCTCTTCCGGAATTCAGCGCAGGGCGAGCGAGGCAGCGCGGCGGACCCTTTAAGAGCCAGGCCAGGGCTCGCTCGCTGGGTGGGAGCAGACAGGAAGCAACACCCACCGACCCACCCACACCCCGAGCGCCGACCTTGGGAGCGATGCTGCAGCGCTGAGCCGCGGGCGGGAGGGGAGGCGGGAGGAACGAGAGAGCCGGGGACGCGGGCGCGCGAGAAGGGGCGGGAGTTGAAGTTGCCGTGCTGAAGGGGTGGCGGAGAGGCCCGGAAGAGAGAGAGAGAGAGAGAGAGGGAGGGAAAGCGGGGTGGGAAGAAGAAAGAGTCGCCAGGCCGGGCATGGGGCGCGGCGGGTGCTGCGGTTTGGTGTAGCCCTAGGCTCGGCCTGCGAGAGCTTCCTTCTTCCTCCCGCCCCCAAGGAGAGCAGTCGGAGGAGGAGGAGGAGGAGGGGGTGTGTGTGTCAGTGCAGCGACCTGCTTTTCTATGTCTCCTTGCCGGGGTCGCGTGGGGCTACCGCTTCCCAACCTCTCGCATCTCTGGGTTCCCGTTTAAGGGGTGCGCGGGCAAAAGCGGGAGTCAGAGTAGTTGCTCAATCCCCCCCTCCCCGTGCTCACTTACAGAGTTGGCTTCGGGCGGCACTTTCTGCAGATTAAACCCTACCTTCCTCTCTCCTCTTTGAGAAACTTGTGTGTGACCTTTGTTGCCGTTTCGCTTCCCTCCAAGGCGAGGGCTGAGTGGTTTCAAGCTTGTCTTTGCCTGCCAGGCCTCTGTCCTGCCCTTTCTGAGGAATTCTGGCTCCTTGTCCCCTCTTTCTCTTCCTGCCTGCCTTCCTCCCGCAGTGTCAAACATAAACACCTGCTGCTGCCGAGAATAGTTTCCCTTTTTCTTCTGGAGTTTACAGTTTGCTGAGTTTTACATTTCAAAACAAGGTCCCAATTACTGCGAGACTGTTTGGTACTTCCCCCCCCCCCCCCCCCCCCC
>NW_015386085.1:1200690-1297036 GCF_001527695.2 Protobothrops mucrosquamatus | reverse complement strand
CACTGACTTCTGCTGTAACACACTGTAACAGGTGACTGTAGGCAAAGTCACCTGTTACTACTATTCCTTGTGCACGGTGATTGGCATTGTATGAATAGGTAGTTTGAACGGGAAAATCTGCTTTGAGTTTTTTATGCAAAAGTTGCTAATATCAGAAATGGCACTAAATAGGTTGAGCGCGTGAAACTTCATCCTTTCTCTCTGTGCGGGTGTACAGAGAGAGAGCTTTCATATGTGATAGTTGATTCATCTTTAAATCTTAGTATGTGATACAAATAGGTGCGGGATCAGACTTAGATATCCAGATCGCATTAGTTCTGTGTGGTGCTGCCCAATCATTAGTGGCTACTGAAACTCAAAAGCAAGAGGCTAGAGAAGTATTTTGAAATACTCTGGCAAATAACCTTTTTCTGAGTAACTAAAATTGGGAGATTGGATGTAGAGCATTATTATATGACTCTTATTTAACGATACTGATGACCAATTACCAGAAATGGATTAAACTGGAGAATGATGTTTTCTATGAAAGACCTAAACATCTACATTAATGTAGTCATACCATTTACCAGAATCCCAAGAGTGTTCTTCAAAAGCATCCCCTGCTGAGTGATGACTGCTCCACCTACAACATTCAGGCCCTCTTTTCCTGATCTCATGTCCTCTTAAATAATGGATTGAAGTTCCTTGTTTATCTCAGTGATTGGAGAAAGCTCAAATAGAAACAAGAGTCAGCCATTCTGAAGTTTCCATACTAATGTGTCTGGCAATCTCTAAAACAGCATGAAGATGGGGCTAAATTTTTATGATGTTTTTATACTATAAGCTGAGTGTGTCAATTTTCCTCCTATCACTCCCTTAAAGTGCGCAAATGGCACAAACCATAATTTTTATTGACATCTGGATCCTGTTTCTTCCATATTATTGATAGTACTTTTTAACATCTGCCCACCTGATGAGTTGAATTTGCGATAAGGCTGTACAGTGCTTTAGCTTCAAAGGAAACTTCAGTACTTGGTTGCCTACATAGCACCTTCCTCTAACCAATTAAATCATCTGTGTCTTTTCCTGAACTCATGAGGTCCTCTGCAGCCATTTTTAGTACCTAAAAATGATTTAAGGTACTACAGCTAGGTAGTAGGTACTAAGCTGTTGGTATGCCCCTGCATGTTACAAGCATCTTTTTGCCTTTAAATTTGAAGTTCTGGGTAACCCTTGCCTACAAGTCCCAAAATTTCCAGATAATATGGATTACTACTTTTGATAAATGAAGAGTGATAGTACAGTGACTTACTTTTTTAATGCAGAAAATTCTGTTCATTTTCTCAGTGATCTGTCTGAGCTATTTTAAGTAAGAGTGAATAAAAAGTGAAAAAGTGTGGCCAGTGGTCTGGAATTAGTGGTTGTAACCCATAAACTGAATCTGCCTCGTGGTTCCTTGTGGTAGAGCATACAGAAGTATAGTTGTTAATATGTTACCAGTATAAGCAAATCCTCTTCAAAGGCTTGATATTGAAGTGAATGCATTTGTGGTAATTTGTCTTTACCAGACTGTCGCCAGTGTATAACTTCAGTATGTAAATTCTGTCTAAGTAAAATGTAAATCAGACACACTCAGAATGTTTATTTTTACTGCTCGGTAAACATCATGCAACTTAGGCACCTGAGTATGTGCCATACCATCAATTTAGAATTGAGCTGATTGCAGGAACATTTTCTTCTTGATGATAATGCATATTCTAGATAATCTTTTATCAAAAGGCCCCCCTATACATGGAAAGCATTGAGAAAGAATCTAGGGAAAACTCCCAAGTTAGCATTTCTTGGCACTTTATACTTATTTTGCAAAAAAATATATGAAATGTTTTTATACAGAACAACACATTGAATTTGTTCCAATATAACAGTAAGCCACAAGGATTTTGTGTTCTGATCAATGCTACTTTATTGCCCCTCCATAGTTTCTCTTTCCAGAGTGACTCTCTAAATCCAGAATGTCTTTATAATTTTAGTTCAGCATTAGATCTGAACTGGAATTCATGGCTTGTTGCTTTCTTCTTGGGTCTGAGTTTCTTCTTAGCTTGTTAGGAGAGAATCAAGGAGAGGTATGATTGGAATATAACTTGTAAATCAGACGTGCACAATCTGAAGTTCTAGAGTTACATGCAGTCCCCAAATGTCTTGAGCACAGGCCTGTGCAAACCTCCAAAAGTGATTGTCAAATTATAATTTTTAACGTGAAAGGGAAGTTAGTAAATATTTTATTGAAGAGTGATCCTATTAACTGCATTTAGTATTAAGGACAGATGCTCATGAAATTCAGTTAGATTCAGTTTTTGTTGTTACCCTACTTTTTTGCTCAAAGATCAGGTACTGTATATTCTCAGCAGAGAGAGAAAACAATTCACCGCCTCTACTGTAAATTTACTGTTGATAATGCTACCTGAATTTTTAACTCTTCCACTGACAAAGCTAGTGAAACTTCTCAAAGATGTATCTTGCCACTGTCCATTGGAAGGTGGCTTTTGACAGCATGCAAGGCCTGATGTGATCCTTGTGTTGCTGGTAGTTGTACATCTGTATTCTACTTGTGTAAACTTTAAATACTTGCCTTGTAATTCTAATATTAATAAAGAGTTGAATGAACAAGTGTTGAAACAATAAGAAGCTGGAAAGTCTTGTACAATCTTACATTTCTCTGAAACTTATAGCTCTCTTAGAAACTTGTTCATTGCTCAGTTACATCAGGTATTATCAAGTTCAGTAATCTTTTTTTCCTGCAAATTATCTCTAAAAATAAAAATATTGGTGTGAAATCAGAGTTACGGATGGGGATTGTTTTGGGTAGATAATTAAATTTTACTCTTGAGCAGTATTTTCAGAGAGGAAAAATGAAGACTTAGTTTCTTCTGCCTTTGATAAATGTTTTGAGTTATTAGTACATAGTATGTGAAGTGCCTAATTATTTATCTCAAGCCTGAATTGACACTAGTAATTACTTCATGGTAAAGTGAATATTCAGATTCTTCAGTTTATTTCATCAGGCAGTTACAGAATTTAAAATAAACATTCCTCAGTTTGTTAGGTCATATTTATAACGTGTGAGGTTTTCCAGTTTAGCTAGTACTCCCAGGTCAATCTTTTTCCTGTATCTTCTGTGAGCAGAAATTTTAAAACAGACATTTTATACTTATAAAAGACCCTACAACATTTAAAAGAGGGAATAAGCTGGAATTTGTAATGTAACGGAATACTTATACAATATTGGTGTGATAGATCCACTTCTAAAAACAATGTCACTTGTTACATCTGGTGTATTTGAACAAGGTGTGCCTTACGTTAAGACATTATTATAGATCTATAGATAAACTTGGGGAAAATCTAGTGTACTTTGCTGCCTATAACACAATATAATTGACCAAATCATCTGTTTGGGAAAGTCTGTTATACAGTATCATTAATGCTAATACTTTTAAAAGTTTTGCACAAAGATAGTGATGTTGACAATTCTCTTCATATTTAGCTGTAGCTTTGTTTCTGTTTCAGAGAGTGTGTCTAAAGTTGAAAGGATACTTAACTTCTGTTTCTAATGCATATTTTTCAGGTAGTTGGAGATAAATGTATGAATTAAGGTGTATGGTTGTATAGAAGAAAGCTTGATGAAGAATCATAGGATTATTTCTATTTGTACCCTGCATTTTAAGAATAAGAATCATAAGGAGCCCGTCCCCCTCCATCTTATTTTAAAATAAGGTTAGCATCCAGTTCAGAACAGCTATAGCGGCACCATGGTTAGAACACAGTATTGCAGCGTAACTCTGCCCACAGCCTGGAGTTCGATCCTGATGGGTCTCGAGGTTGAGTCAGCCTTCCATTCTTCTGAGGTGAGGACCCAGATTGTTGGAGGCCATATGCTGACATTGTAAGCCACTCAGAGAGTGCTGTAAAGCACTATGGAGAGGTATATAACTCTGTTATTGCTATGCTAGTGCTAAGAAGAGCTCAAAGTATTGTACTTTAGGAGATAATCTTGTTATTTGTAGAGAGGTTGGTTTATTGAAATCAGTGAGTCATTTTTAAGTTTTATTTGGCAATCCATTACTGCTGATTGGCTGGAAGTTTTTGTCCAGTGTTCAGATAGAAATTAGTAAGAGCCAATTAATACATTTCCAAGAAAGAGAAAAAAAACATTTTGGGCATAACAAAAGGACTGTACACTAGAGATTAAACTGCCTTAAAGAAAAAAAATGCTTCAAATTAATCTCCTCTTGATGAATGTAACAATCACTGATATTTTGTAAGTAAGTTTAATAACAAGGCTTGGACTAAAACAAATGGTATATTTATGAAAGAATGAATGGTATATTTATGAAAGAATCATCTCATCTCATCTCATATTTCATCTCATGCCTCATGCCTCATATGTCATACCATACATACCATACCATACCAGTTATTTATAATATATTACCTATAAGAGGCGAAATTTGCAGAAATGTGTTTCAGTCCTATATGTTTGCTGCAGAATTATACTCTTCCCCCTGCTCAAATAGAGAAAGAGATAGACTCCATTGAGTTCTTGATTAGCATTCTGGTACATTTCTAAATCAATATCATGTGTTTGTGCAAATGTGTAGAAAAAATTAATGGTTGTAATAACTAATATTTTTAATAATTTCTTTCAGTTTAACATGGATTGAAGTTTGCTTGTTCTGCAAGAGTGATGCTTAATTTTCCTGATGGACAGGATTATTATATGTCATAGCAGTAGTAACTATAGGCTGAATTTTTAGATGTGCTTATTCAAACATATGCAGAACTATGTACTCTCCTATCTATCTAAATACAAATTTATCCTTTTCTAAATCAGAGTTCATTAACAATTCTCTAATTTGCCTCTGGTGCATCAATATATTTTCTTGAATAGAAAATCTTAATTAAGCTGTACAACACTCAAATTTGCTCATCATGACAAGCATATTAATAAGCTCAAGTATCACTTTTGTATATCAGTGCCTCATGGTACAGTGAGAATTAGGGGTGATTGCTTGTCACGTTTAGGAGAGAACTCTGAGTATAAATCATAGACAGGGTCCTATATAATTGAAAGGCGATTTTGTAGCATAGCATTAAAAAGAACTAAAACCTTAATGTACTATGCATATCAATTTCTTCTATAAGGACTATAATATTAGGGGAACTTGGTGTTTCCTATAGTTATCACCGCTAAACCACAACTACTTCCTTTTTTCATCTTTCTGTGGCATATTTTTTTTTCTTCCACTTCTGTGGTTTTCTTTTCTCATTTCTGACAGTTTTATGTCTGCTAATAAAGTTACCTTTTTATTAATAGCCTAAAATATATTTTAAAAGTGAGGTCGAGTTTGTAATAATGAAAAATAGCTGACAGTTATTGTCAGAATGAAAAACTGCAATATATGCGCTGAATTCAGAATTTAAAAGTTGGATTTTCCAATGCAGGATTCTTAGTGTCTTCTGTTAGCCCTGTAAAAACATTTTGTGAAAGCCCTAGATACAATAGGTACAGTTTCTCTCCTGTTTCCCTACAGCATCAGTCCTGTGAGTTGGCTGAGCTGAGAGTGAGTGGCCTAAAGTCCCTAGTGAGCTGCTATGTCTATGGGTGAACTTGAAAGAAGGGTATCCATCTGGCTGCAAAAATATTATTAATACTTCCCTTCCCCTTCTCTTTCTCTTTTTTGAATGCTACAGGCTTCTTAAGTATCTCCTTCCCATTACATTCAACTTTTGTGTTTCTTGAGTGATACTTGATATGATAAAATGGGCAGAAGCATGTTCTACAGTCATTTTATTTCAATAAACATTAATTTCTAAAAACTGATTTCCTAATGCTTTGTACTGATATTAGCCCATTTTAAAATTTCTCCAACCATTTTCCTGTCTTTAATAAACATCAAAACATGAAAAACATGTAGTCAGATTATTATTTCTATTACGTTCACATATGTATATGTATTTTATAGCACTATTTATTTGCATGGAAAAATACATAGATGCACATTATAGCTTAGAATTCCCAGAGGGAAAACAATTTTTGAATTGGCTTCATAATCTTTATTCTCTGTGTACATGTGTTTTGTGTGTGTGTGTGTAAAACAGCTGTACTCATAGAATGAAAAAGCATTAAATAGCCTGGATTCAACCTCTGACCTATTTTTTTTAAAAAGGCTAAAGAATAGATAATATGAGAAAGCATATAATCTGCAGATGGTTAAATGCTTGATGTGCTTTTATGTTTCACTGTCATTCAGCAATGAATGCAATGATTGTGTTCTTCTTTTTTGTGGGTTGTGACACAATCTCTTACATTCAGTTTTTTGATTGAATGATACTTGGCTGATTAAAGAAGGTATTTAACAATACCAATACCTTGGTAATGTATATATGTTGAAGGTCATGAACAAATAAAAGAGGGAATTCTTGTTGCCTTGAATATAATAATGATAGGTTTAGATTACTTTTCTAGGAAAATAAGAGAACAGTTCTGGATAAAATTGAAGACTACTAAGAATTATAGTGATTTTTAGTTTACCTTAATGTTAGTAATATTTTATTTCCACAGTCTGAAATAAAATAATTAAAATAATTAAATGCTGAAATAATGTATAAGGTCACATTTAAAATATGTATTTTGACATCTGTTATGTAAGCTAAGAGTAGCAGTCAGTTGTAACTTTCTAAGAATTAACATTTTCTTTGTGCTAAATCATCTGCTTAAATAATATCCATTTTAATTGTTTTAAGAAAGTTTAAGCAGTATTCGTTATTCTTTGTGGCTTTCAGGTGGCTTGTTGTTCCATGCTTGGCTTATTTCTATAGCTTTATGAATTCAGTATTTCTTGTTTCATTGCTTAACAGAGGATTAAAATGTATTATAATGTGAAATTATTTTAGGAAAATTTAAAATGTAATATTGCTTGCTGATGCAACTATCACATACTTGCACATACAGAGGAACTTGGCAGGAAATTAAAAACAACTTTGGAAGAGAAATATAAGGCATTTATGTATAACTTACAGAGTTTGATGAAAGATGGGGGCTTTATTTATCCCATCTTTAGTATTTTACAAATAACCCAAGGCAGCAAACGTGTCCAACATCCCTTCTTCCTCCTCTTTTCACCACAATAACAACACTATGACTTGGGTTGGGCTAAGAGAGAGTGACTGGCTCAAAGTTACTTAGCAGGCTTTCATGACTAAGGCGGGACTTGAACTCGTGGTCTCCCACTTTCTAGTCTGGTGCCTTAATCACTAGACCAAACTGGCTCTCTATATAAATATTCTAAATAACCGGCTGTCATGTACTGTATATATTTATATCATATTTATATGTCATATTCATATATTTATATGTAAATGTAAATATAAATCATATAAATGTTCTAAATAATTTTTGCTTATTAAAAATGAAACACTGAATCATAAACATTAGAGTAATGCTATGTGTCATACTGTTAAATTTCCTACATTTAAGGAAAACAAGGACCAGTTATAACACTTAATGTGGTGCATCCAATTATTGAGTGTGACACTGAGAAAAGTATTTTTCTCAGTACATGATGTACGGTAACTACCAAGATGGATTATTTATTTATGTGCCCCCCCCAATTCAAAATGACTCTGAGTGGCATATAACAAAGATGAAACAAATATATACATGTGTTAATAATCAGGCAACTGTTCATAACTGTTTTGGCAGGGTTCATAACTGTTATTAACCCTGCCAAAATCTAACCTGTTTAAAAGTTACAACTGGCATCCAGAATTGTTGACTACAATACATTACTGAGTTGTACTTAAAAAAAAAATCAAATGGTCTTTCTATAACATGATAAATTAACCGGATTTTTTAAAATTTTGTTTTAATAACTACAATTTCTATTATTTTTGCCCCATGGCTGATTTGATGGAAATAATTTTAAAAACCCCTAGGAACTCCACCTAAGGTTCGGATAAGCCTTATACAGTAGTGGCCAAAATTGTGGAAACCTTTTGGGAAAAGTGTACAGTAGAAATGCCACCTTTGGCTAAATTTCCACCAATTTTTCTTCTAATTTCTTTATAACTGTAGCCTTGTTCACTTAATAATACTATTTTACATCGCTTTCTGGGCAACCAGTCAACTCTTTGCACCATTACTTTAATTTTATTACGTTTTATAAGCTCACTAAATGAAAGAACACAAAAAAAACCCCAACCAACTTGATAGCGATCACATAACACACTGACAAATGTCCTCCTCTCAGCTTCAAGACATGACATCAATAACTGAATCCTACTGTGATCTGATTGGCTCATTGCCAAAGCAGGATGACACCTGATTGGCTCTCTAAACACTCATGCTCATTGGCTACAATCAGATGAAGGAAAGCTACCTGATATCAACCTAAGCAAGTTATGCTTCCTTTTTCTGGTTGTTTGGCTATAACTTTTCATAGAATACAGTACAGATAATTGAACAAACTTTGTTGCATTACATTCTTGATTAAATTATCTTTCCATTGATATATAATTTTATGGTACTACTCCCCCCAAAAAAGTGGTGCTATTAGCCATCAAATCTCAAAAATACACTTTTCCCAAAAGGTTTCCACATTTTTGGCCACTGCTGTATAACCCTGCAAACTGGCATCTCAGTCTTGTTCCTTTGCTATAGAATTACAGGCAGTCCTCGAGTTATGAGTGTAATGGAGCCTGCCCATTCCACTCGTAACTCGAAAACTTGTGGGAGTGAATCTCAGATCTCGAACGAGATCACTCCCTTGCTCGTTAAGATGCACGCAGCTTGTTAAGTGAACATGAGGTATCTCAGGGTGGGGAAGGCCATGGAGGACCTAGTGATGGAACAGGCCCCCAAGGCCTCCCTGACCCACTAAGAAACCTCATGCTTCCTCCTCCCTGCCGCACTGGACTCACCTGGAAAAGATCTGTCTCCTCACTGCTGCAGTTCCTGGAAAAGGCCTCCGACATCCTGATCCAGCCTCTGGAGGCACGCATAAGCGTCCCCCGGCTTCAGGTTCTGTTCTCTGTTGCAGAGAACAGAGGCCTAAAGTACCATGAGATCCCGCGAGATCAGTATCGTGAGATCTCGCCCCACTGAGCTTGTGTGATCTTGCATTACTTTAGGCCTCCAAGAAAGCGAAGGATCTCAAGCTTCGTAGTGTGAGTATTGAAGGCCTAGTGCAGACATGTCAAAAACAAGGCCCCGGGGGCCGGATGCGGCCTACGACGTGGTTTCATGTGGCCCGCGAAGCCATCCTGGAAACAGTGAGGGAATGGCCCCCTCCACCTTGCTTCTGTCCCAGGCCGGCCGGGAACCAATGTACAATTTTGTGGTGGCCATCTATGCTGAAACGCATTCAGTCTTAGCGCCACAAGGCTGTCTGGAAACAGCGAGGAACCAGCCCCTGTCACGTCTGCCCCGCCCCCTGGGTGCATGCTGGGGAGGTGTCACCCTTTGTGAGGAATGAAGAAATGCATCATCGCCTGGAAGTGGCCAGCAAATGGCCCTTGCCTACTTCACATATCTGGCTTGATGGGCTCTGGGGGAGGGATTTCAGCAATCTCTTCCAGTGGACCATGCCTTGGCGCTTGCCTTGGTCCCACCCCCTTCTGCCAGAGACCCTCAGATCTGTCACACTCCTTCCCAGGCCCCCACAGGCACCCTTGATGCGAACAATGTAGAGCTGGCCATGCCCACCCAGTAGGTCACACCCACTCCAGCCATGCCCACCCAGTAGGCCGTGCCCATTCTGGCCACACATACCCGGCCCCTCGAGGACAACCGCAATACTGATGCGGCCCTCAATGAAATTGAGTTTGACACCCCTGGCCTAGTGCCTAGGGAGACCTTTGGCATGGGTGGGGAGGAAGGGAATAACCAGGGTGAATGTTGCAGAGCCTCTGCAGTTGCTTGAACGACTGCTGTGGTGCTGCAATAATTGTAATTTTGAGACTTGCTCGTAAGCACTAGGGGGCACTTATCACGTAACTTAGAACGAGCGTTAAGTGTATGCTCGTAACTAGGGGTTTATGTGTAGTTACCTCAGTAACTTGATTTTGTATTTTTTATTGAATTTTTTCATTTATAACATAAAATGTGAAAATACAAAAGCAAATAGTAAGGGACAACAGTAGAAAAAGGGGAAACAAAAAAGGTGTAAAGGGGAGGGGAAGAAACAAAAGGCATTGACTTCTGACTCTCTGCTGCAGTAAAATCAGACATTAAAATCAAATCTCAACTTTTTACATTTCTATAGTAGTATGCGCTAGCCATTTCTGTATTGGCAAATCAGTCTAATCGGTAAAACCCAAAATCATGGTATCATTTTTTTCCACCTCAAGCACAAAGTTCAGAAGTGGTTTCCAAGTAGAAATAAAAGTACTTATGTTCTTTTCTTTTATCAGCACAGTCAATTTGGCCATCTCTGCTAATTCCATCAGCTTTTGTAACCATTTGTCCATGGTAGGAATTGAGGCATCCTTCCACTTTTGCTGCCGTCACCACCTCGGCAACTTGAAAGGAGGTATATCTTTCAAAGCCCTAGAAAATATATTCAATGAATGTGTGTTCAAGTAGTCTTCTTCTTTCTATGGCATTTGGGACTGGAATTTCTATAGCTAAGTGATATGGTCATAAAGCATGACAGAATTGCTTAATGACAGCAATGATTGCCATCATTAATCAAATCTTATGTCTTTGTGTGGCAGAGACAACTAAAGACATTGGGGAAACTGGCAGGAAATTACAAGTCACTGGTCCATAGATCGGTAATTGACTGCTAATGAGTGAAGGTGGGATCAAGGGGTGCATGGGGATGCATGAAGTGTAGGTTAGGAAGGATGCTTGATGGGAGTTAAGGATGCACAAGAGTGGAGGGTGCACAGGTTAGCATGGGTGTTTTGGGGATGTGTGTGGGTCAGGAGAATGTGAGGCTGCAGGAGTGGAATTGGCCAACTTTGTGTGGCCATCTCTCTGTGGCCATCTCACCACACCAATTTGCCATGGGAGAACTGGCTGTGACCAACTGGCCACAGGACAA
Organism: Protobothrops mucrosquamatus; assembly: GCF_001527695.2. Lineage (NCBI taxonomy): Eukaryota > Metazoa > Chordata > Lepidosauria > Squamata > Viperidae > Protobothrops > Protobothrops mucrosquamatus. The sequence goes on along the minus strand of NW_015386085.1, from coordinate 1,285,955 downwards.
TTCCAAGTGGGATAACTCACCACGGTTAATACTATCCATTGTTTCTTTGACATTATTTCCATTGACAAAAGTGGAAACAATGTACAACAAATAGTGGTGGATAACATTTATTTGTGTTGAGTTATCCCACATAGATTGTCCTTGGCAAGTTGTCTTTGGGCAAGTTGACCATGGTAAGTTGTCCTGCAGCGAGTTGGCCATGGCAAGATGCAGTAGCGGGTTTGGCATGGTGAGATGTCCTAGACTCTGCAGGAGAGGGTTGGGGGAGGGTGTGTGACATTGTATGTGAGAGACACAGTGCAGGTTAGGGAGGGTGTACGAGGCTGCAAGGGGCTGTGCAAGAGATACAGGTGGATTGGGAAAGGTGCAGGGGAAGATTGGGAAGGATGTATGAAGGTGTGGTGCAGGTTGAGAAGGGTACAAGGAAGGTGAGAGTTGGGGAGTGGCCAGCATAGTGTGATCACAGAGAGGCAGAGGGAAAGTGCAAAGATGAGTCTTAACGATCTTCCCTGCTGTCTTCCCCATTGATTTTTCTGTGGAAGTCAGGAGGAACAGTTGCAAATGGTGATCACCTAATTGTGGGGCATAAGTGTGAACCGATGGTCAAGTGCCCAGTTGCAATCATGTGATTCCTGTGGGGGTGCTGAGATGACTCAAACTCCAAGGACTACTTGTCATCATTCGTTCAGCACTGTTGTAACTTTGAATAGTTGCTGAATGAATGGTTGTAAGTCAAGGGTACAACCAATCATTTCTTTTCTTTCTTGTAGTGAGCTTTATCTCCTGCTCATAATGCAAGTATTTGTGGATTTGCAATCATATAATATCCCCATCCTTTAAATGATTTTACATGCCTACACGGTCTGAGTCCAGGTTTTGTGTCCACCAGTCTAAAAACTGATACCTTTTGACCATAAGAAAAATGGAATATGGAACAGAATTTTGGAATGCACTTTTGAAATCATTGCTATAGTTGAACAGGTCACAATTGGAATGCTTTCATTTTCTGACAATTGTTACAATTAGATTGCATGCAGTGAAGCCACATTTTTGAAACTCATTGAACATTACTAATGTAGCAATTTCTATATTAGATAAGCTGTGAGTCTTCTAATTGAGTAAAGCTTGCTGCTTTTTAAAGTAAGTGGTGCTCTGATTTTGTTTATCAGTAGTAATAACAAACGTGAATGGTTTTTATAGGAATTTTAATATTTGGAAACCTTCCCTATAGGCATATTTTACAGGTCTTGTAAATCAACTACATTAAATTACAAAAGGTAATGGATACAAATATTTGCTTTACCCCCATGGCAACAATTAATTCCTGAAACTATTTTTGGATAATTTTCTACTTTAAAAGCATAATCTCCAGTACAGTACTATAATTTACATTAATCAGATCTGTGTAAGTTACGCAGTGTGCTATGATTATCGGGGTAGTTGTAAATCACAGTTAGTTTGTAGTGGACCTGAGCATTATTATTTTCTTTCTGTTGTATGGAAGTCAAATGCTTAAATATAATGGAGATCATTTGTCACATTTTTCTTTAGCGAATTAGCAATACAATTATTCCCAGAGAGCTTTCAGTGGGATTAGTAAAGCGGAGGGAAGATTACAATTGAACCAGGATACCCCAATGTGTTAGCAAGCATGCACACAAAACTTATACATTTACCAAAGTCACTTATATTGAGTGTGAGACTGGAAGTGCATAGTACCTCCTCCTTCCCCCCATGTCACTTTCAATAGTTGACTAAGGAAACAAAAGACAAAACAGGATTTGTCCTGATTATAAAAGCAGAGCTTTTTTTTGTCATAGAACGCCCAGAACGGAGTTCCGGCACCTTTTTTGGATGGAACCTTGTAGGGTAGGCAAGGCGGGTTGTATGACGTGTGTGAGTTCCGGCACCTTTTTTTTTTTTTACACAAAAAAGCACTGTATAAAAGTAATTATTTGAGAGTAAGAGCACCAATAATTATAGGCCTACTCCTAAGCCAGTGTGTTTACCTTTAGTAAAGATCAAGAAAATCACATTCTATAGTAAGTACCTGCTGGCTACTAGTTTCTAAAGTATAACAAACTACAGGGAGGCTAGTGAACCTCTTCTCTTCTCTTCTCTTCTCTTCTCTTCTCCTCTCCTCTCCTCTCCTCTCCTCTCCTCTCCTCTCCTCTCCTCTCCCCTCCCCTCCCCTCCCCTCCCCTCCTCTCCTCAAGATAAGGTCTACTTGGATGGGTGGCTAGATTGGGAAGTTGAAATGGTTGCTGCTGTATGTTGGAAGAGTCCTTCTTTGCACCAGCACAGCCAGCATCTCCTTTCACACACTGGGCTTCTTTCATGAAAGAAGTCTCTGGGTGGGACATGAATGGAGACCAGTGTTGGTACATGAAGAAAACCCTGGCTGGTGTGCAAATGGAGGCCTTGAGCAAGATGCAAGAAAAGCTCTGGCTGCACTAGCATAAAAGCTTCTGGCTGATACAGTTCTGATGAGTTAGGCAGTGAGCATGGCAGTATGGGGACAGGACAGGTACAGTAGCAGAGGCAACTGGAGATAATGGGTAGGCAGGGGGCGATCAATCCAGGTGTGCCCAAGTGGGCTCAAATTTTGTTCACATGAGTGCAGGGACACTTCAATGGCCAGAACTTCAATGATAAGTTGTAAGACCCTTTGTTTAGTGCCACTGTAACTTTGAATAGTCACTGAACAAACAAAACTACCTGTAGTTTTTCTGGGCAGGTATTGCCTTCTTCTAACCAGATTCTGCTGTTGTGCTGGTGCAGCAAGGCCTTTTGATGCACTGGGTTTCTTTTGTGAAAGAAGACCCTGGGCAGGGCACAAATGGAGACCCTAGGTGGAGTGTGAGACTAGTGCCCAGGGTAATACAATAGTGGTGTATGACGGGCACAGGTGGGCAGAGCTGGGCGGCAGCACCTGGAGGCAGCATGTAGGCTGATGGTCAAAAGGGCAGAGATGAGGGTGAGATCGGCAGATGGGGAGTGTTCAAGAGGAGGCAGTCTCTTACAGAAGCTTGGGGCTCAGGGGGACTAAGGTAGGAATGACTTGGATCAGGATGGATCCTTGCCTAATAGTTGGTCTGATTCAGTTGGCAAAGGCAGTGGGGACTTCTGGGATTGTTGTTGCTAAGCAATGCAGTCATGTGATGTTGCACTTTACAATCATATGGCTTAGCAATGGCAATACCAGAAGACCCCATTGCTGTTGTTAACCAAGGGACACATCCAAGTAGTTATCTGGAGTTGAACTCAATTTAAAGATATTCTTCTTTATTATATTATATATCTACATAGCCACTCTAACACATGTTCTCCAGCCAGCCAGATACGGCTTAGTTACATAACAGTTCCCAAATTTAGAAGGGCCTTTTCCTTGGCAGATGCAATGCCCTCCCAACAGCCATTACTGAAGGGAGATACCAAAAGATCCCCATTGAAGAGAGACTGTGTCCATACAGTGGAGGAACAGTTGAAATGATGGAACATATTTTTATTGTCCCCTCAATGCAGATGCTACTGGGAATTATTATTATTTCCATTCTTTACTAAACATCCTGGTCATTCTGATTTGTTTTATCTTATTATCAGATTAATCTGATTTGACTTCCTTGATCAGAGCTAAGTACTGTTCTTTATTTTGTACAGTATGCCATAGTTTCTTTTCTAATCCATCTTAAATATTTTAGAACATTTTATTTTCTTTTTACCCTAATTAATTGCCTTTTTTGTTTAATTTGCTGGTCTCTGAATAAATCTTTATTGATTAATACCTACTTATAATTGTATTCAGTAATATTTATACCCATATATAATATGTTTAGGATTACAGCATCTGTCTAATTTCTAAATTTGTGAGTTTTGGGGTCTGTTGTGCATTCAGGTCTGATTTCATTCATATCCTATATTTTTCCATCACATCTGCTTATAGTTAGAATTTTTTAGATGGGGCATTTTATTAAAAAAAAATTTGGTGATTTTTTTTAGCATAAACCAATTTGATTTTCTCCTGTTCCTTATTTATATATGTAAAATAAACATGTGCACTATAACATGATGTTAATTTTAAAAAACCCTCTCCACATCTGATGGCATTTATGATATGAAAAGATACGATAGGAATGAGAAATGGATAGTCCTCTAGCTGTAAAATGTATACCTCCCAGCCTGCATAACCAAGTTGAGTAATGCTGCTAGTTTTAGAACTCAAATTAATTAAAAGCAAATGCAAGTTTTGTCTAATTATATAACTGAGAGTTCTTTATAGGTAAAACTGACCTGTGTGAAAGATGAAACCCAAAGAAATCTCAGTAGTATACCCTTTTAAAAAGATGTATAACAAAGGCTTATTTTTCTTTCATACATTTTTTTTGCTAGCCGTTCTCTAATCTATGATCAAATGATGGGCCATTCATTACCTGTTGGATATAGATGATAGTATTCACATGGAATGAGTTGATTAATTTCTGGAGATATACAGTACTAGGTTTAACACTTGGATGTCTTCCAGACAGTCCAAGTGTTCCTCTTGGTGGCTTTACAAAGCATTGATCCCAAAGACTCCTAGGTATTTCTTCCTTTCTTGAAAATCTCTTTTTCACAGACATAAGGAATATATAAGCAAAAACATGTTCTATCCTTTGGGTATTGATTTAATCTAACATTTCAAAAATTGTTTTGAAAAATTGCCAATTGGTGGCAATTCACAGCATCTTTGAAAATCAGCTGTTATTTTGTATGACCCATTTGCCATTGTTGATGACATTATATTGAATCCAGCTCATATCATCTTCCCTAAACAGTTCCCTTTAACCCCCCTTTAAACTATCATAGAAGGTACATTTTATTAAACAGAACATGTCGATGTAATTCATATCATAGCTCTATCCAGTTGAATGAAGGAATAGAACATTCATCACTGACTATCAGAAATCAATTCAAGTGAAGTTTGACAGCTGACTGGACACATTCGGCCCCACCCAATAATTTTATTTGACCCCTAAAGTCCTTTTTCAGTTACTGTTGAAATTTGATTGTTTTACATAATTTCTGTACACTGTCAGATAAAATGCAGCCATTAAATGCTTTACATTTATTTTTGTTAATGGCTCAATAAGAATGATTGTTTGAAATTGCAAGAGCTACAAACCAAAGTATTTACAGCACTGATAGAACAGTAACAATTATTTTAAGTGGAAGATCTTATTTGAGCGTGTTGTTAACGTACGACTGAACAAATATCAAATCTTAAAGCACGGTGTTTAACAAGCTAATGAAAATGACAATGAAATGGGGGGGACAAAACACTCATGGGGGTGGGTCTTCATAAATAAAGGGCCCACTTATTTTGAAGCTTAGGAAATAGGATATGGGGAAATATGCAAATGGATAGTGCGGGACAGACAGATTTCCTGAGACTTTTTCTTACCCAGCCCTTCATTAATAAAGATGAATGATTTTGCTACATTAAAATCCCTGTCCTATCCTATCTTATCCTAGCCTAGCTTAGCCTAGCCTAAATTGTAGAGATAGATGCCATATAAATATCTACTACAGTGGTTCTCAACCTTTTTAATGCCGCGACCCCAACCGGTCGTAAGTTGAGGACTAACCCAGTCGTAAGTCGAGGACTAAACCAGTCGTAAGTCGAGGACTACCCAACCGGTCGTAAGTCGAGGACTTTCCCTGCCCGGGAGCGCCGCGCATGCGTGGTTCTGCCCCCTGCGCCGGCCGAGGCGTAGCTGGCAAGCGGCAGAGATGGAGCAGGCCGACCACCAGCTGGCCCAGCCCAAGGGAGGTAAGGCAGCCGCTGGAAAAGGGGAAAAAAATGGAGGACAAAAAAAATGGTAGACAAAAAAAATGGCGGACAGCCTTGCTTGGCAACCCCCGTGAAATGGTCGATTGACCCCAAATGGGGTCCCGACCCACAGGTTGAGAACCACTGATCTACTATAAATACCCTAAATCAGGGCTTTTCGACCAGTGGTACGGGTACCACCTGTGGTACATTGGCACCAGGCAGGTGGTACGCAACCATCCTAGAAAAGTGGTAGCGGGGGAAGGGAATGAGCTGAACCAGTGGCCTGAGCGAGAGACGGCTGGAGCTGCAGGGCTGTCAGGGCTCAGCGGAAGCGCCAGGATCAGTGCCGCTTTTCCAGCTGATCGGCGCTTCTTCAGGGCTGTTGGGGCTCAGCGGAAGTGCCAGGATCAGCGCCAAGCTCCAGTTGGAGCTCGGCACTGATCCTGGTGCTTCTGCTGAGTCCTGAAGAAGCACCAATCAGCTAGAAAGCAGCACTGATCCTGGCGCTTCTGCTGAGCCCAGAAGAAGCACAGATCAGCTGGAATGTTGCAGCATCTCCAGGGTCTTGTGATTTACATTCAGATGCTTGGCAACTGATTCATATTTATGACGGTCACAGTGTCCCAGGGTCATGTGAAGTGACCAAAACCTGCTGCAACCACCCAGCAGATAGGGGGAATAAAAACCAAACACCCCCCCACCCCACTTCCACTGCCAATCCTCAACAGAAATGCTCACAACAATGAAAACCTCAAACAGGAGGAAGAGCACCGCTGGGTGGGCAGGCAGGTGTCTTGCTCGGCTGTGGCTTGGGGGGCACTTTTTTCAGTGCCATTGTAACTTTGAACAGTCACTAAGCGAACTGTTGTAAGTCGAGGATTACCTGTACTTTATCATTTTCCCCCCTTTTTTTGGTCATCAAGTTTTTGACACCTTGCTAGGCGACTGGTGGTACTCGGATATTGCCATATCCTAAAAGTGGTACAATGGGTGAAAAGGTTGAAAAGCCCTGCCCTAAATGATTCTCGTACTTTATTATACTGGATCAAAAGACGTTCGAAGACCAGAATTGGGGGACCAGAATTTTTTCCTCTCTTGTTTTAAGTTACAGGAGGGTAATTCTGTTACTTTAAAAACTTTCAGTGTACCAGTAAACTTTTGTTACTAAAAAGATAGGTTTTGGAGAACAAAAGACTGCCTCAATAGTTCAGCTAAATGGGCTTACATAATAGATTGCCCTGCTGGGAATAGTAAAGGTTATGTGTGTATGTGTGTGTGTATAAATAATAATTATCTTAAATATAGTAATAAATGACGGGGCACTGATGCCTGGTATGGCTGAGGCTTTGCATTGTTGCTTGGATTGGTTTTGGAACAGATAATGTCTGTGCAGGCTCCCTCTTCATATACACAGAGAATGAAGTGGTGGAAGACATGCCTAGAATATCACTGGAGGAAGATAAACAACAACTCTAGCCAGATACACTGTATATAAAAACCTTTCTCTGGACTTACCATGTGGCAATAAAAGTGACAAAATGTGTGCATTTTTTTTGTTACTACCTGCAACTGTCAGCTGGGAGCTCTGTTTAGAGTGACCTAATCCCTCCAGAGTAGGGAAGGACTGGGACAATATTTAAGGGTCAGTATTGAGAATTGTATTGACACTTGGAGAATAAAATTCTTCAGTTTCACTGAAGTTGGATTTCAACTCCTATTGTGTTATAGGAAATAGTGTCTCTGGTGCTTTTGGTTTGTCTTCCTGTGTTTTTCTACCATCTCCCTCCTGATTGGTAAAGCCTTCAAGAAAGAGGTGTGTGGATGCATTCATTCCGTGGTCTATGCTTCCTGAAGAGAAGGAATGGTTTTGCTGGCTTTCAAAGAAGCAGTTGTGTGCCCTCTTCTTAACAAGTTGTTGAATCCAGCAGATTTGGATAGATTTCCTCTTGTTTTATATATTTTTCCTTGGGATTGTGGGGTGCTCTTATTTTTCCCAATTATATCACAAACAGCTTAATAAAATATGGAGAACTGAAGACCTTCTCTTGGCTGAAAGCCAGTCATCACAGACACATTATCTGGAGGTGTGTGTGTGTTTATATTTATATTTAAAGCTTTGGCTTGGTTCCTGGTTTTGAATTGAGGCATTGTTTGTTTTAAAGGACTTTGCAGATCATGTGCTTTAGTGATTGCAGCCATTGACATACCTATCATAACCAATGGCTTCATCAGTACTCCTAAACAGATCTGGGAATGAGCAGAGACTAAACATATTTGTTCCATTTCAGTCATAAAAATACAGAATTTTATCAAGTGACATTTGTTTCAATGATCACATATTTGTTACGTTATTCACATTTACCGTACTTGTAAAGATACTATAGAATCTTTCCATTCTTCATCTGTTTTATCACTCACAAAATAGCTAGACATCTAGTATACTGGGCATGTGGCACAGATACAGGCAGAGATGTTAGGGGTAGATTGAGAGTTTTTAGAAATAAAATGTTTGGGGGGGGGTAGAAATAGTGTGGCAGTGATGAATGTTGATTATTCTGCTTCCCTCTGCTGCAGCTTCTCTGTGTTTTGGAGAAATACCAACCTTCTTGATCATGTTTCAGGAGACTTAGAAGTCCATAAAGTAGAGAAGAATGGACAAATATTATCTCTTTCCCTGTTCTGGCAACAGAAAAGAGCATTTTCCGAATGGCTAATTTGCCTTATACCTATTCTTGACCTCTATCTTTCTTTACTTCAGAGGTTGAGAGTTGCTTATTTTACATTTAAATGAAAAGCATTATTTTAAATATCTGTTTTGCTTATGAAGATCAAATCTAATTCATTTAGTAGAGAAGTGTGATAAGTAACCTGCTGAATGAAATAGAAACCCTGCATTTCTGTTATTATTTATTTAAATTATTACATCCCTGCCCCAATTTTTGGCCCTGTTTGTGAACTGAAAAAACTGCCACAGTTACTTACATAAAATTAAGACCACAGTTACTAGCCATAGTAAAACCAAAGACACCCTTCCTTGACTTAAGTGTAACTCATAATGATTACATGGGCACAACCATTATAGCTCCAACTTTTTTCCCCCAGTACTTCAACCGTTTTATTTATTTTTGTTTATATATTTTATTGATTTTTTACAGTTACAATCTTTAGTGCTTAGTAAGCAACATGTTGTCTGGGTTCACATATTTAACATTAATAATAATACAATTTCCATTCCTACTCTTTACTCTGTTTTTCTAGCCATTTGTAAAAATTATCCCATGTTTGAAAATATTCTGTATCTTCTTTCCCTTTCATTTTCAATGTAAGCCTATCCATTTCCACACAATCCAGAATTTTCTTAATTATATCTTCTTCAGGTGGTGTTTCTTCATTTTTCCAATACTGAGCAAATGTAATTCTCGCTGCTGTTAGTACATGTAATATTAAACATACACATTCTTTATCATAGTTTTCTGAGATCATACCTAAAAGAAATAGTTCTGGTTTATAGTCTACATGTTTTCCTAACATTTCCTCTAACCACATACGTATTTTTGACCAGAAGGTTTTTGCTTTAGAGGGCATGTCCACCAAAGATGGTAGTACGTTATTTTGTCTACATTTCCAATAATTGCTAGACATATTTTTAAACATTTTTGCTAATCTTGCAGGTGGTAAATGCCATCTACAAACATTTTATATAAATTTTCTTTGTAAGTAGCTGTTCTTGTTATTTTATAGCTCCAACTTTTGATCAACTCAGACCTTGCTTTGCTTTCCAAACCAGATGATATTGCCCAGGTACTGCTACCTGATGAGAATTGGAGCACCAGGTTTCAAGTTAGAGAAATTTCAATATATCCAATTGAAATGGAATTAGGTGCAGAGGAGTCAGAAAAGCTTGTCTTTTACCAATGGTCTTGTGTCCTATCTCTTCCTCAACAAAGAAGCCTTCTGGATGCTGCAATTTATATTGACCAACTTTTTTGGATTTTTTTGTTGGTGTTGTTTTATTTTTTCTATTCTATTAATTTGGTCTCATTTTGTACAGTCCAATATCTACTTGGAGCTCAGAATCACTTAGAACTATGAGATTGGCAGCAAATCAATATAATAAATATAATAAATGTAATAATAATAATAATAACAACAACAACAATAACAATAACAATAATAATAATAATAAACAACTTGCTATATTTGAGGCAAGTGCAATGCTGAATATATGATTGGGTGATGATTGTCATAATTCAGTTAAACAGATAATTCCTTTCTTTCGTTCTAACAAATCAACTGTTTATATTTCTGGGTGCAGCTTAGAAATCTAGAGAATGGACAAATTTATCAGTAATCTGTTCTATCTTCTATTTCTTGGAAGAAAGTATTTATAATTTTCCTACTCCCATTTGTCATTTTCCCCCTTTATCTTCATATCTTTGTGTTTAGCTGATGAAGATTTTCTCCTTTCACAATCATATATTAAGCAAATATAGCAGTATTCATTAAGGATGGTCAGTAATTACAATAGTTTGTTAAATAATAAAGTAGAAACAACTTTTAGAGCAAATAATATTTGCATCAGAATTGATGTTCCCTCAAGTGTACTTCCATTAGACCAGGGGTGAGCAATCAATTTTCCCAAGGGATGAGATACAGGGACTGTTGTCCCTGTCCAGCCTGCCACTCCTGCCACAGGCTAGACAGGGACAGTAAAAGGGCCAGAAGTGGCCTGTGGGCCGTGAAATGCCCAGGTCTGCATTAGACAAAGAGGGAGCCAGCATTTTAAAGAAGCAGTTTTGTTGTTTGAAAGCATGCCTGAGGAGGCATGTTATCTACGCTCTTTGGTCCAAAGAAAAGTTAGAACACTTCCCTGACATTGGAAAGGAAACTTTAAGAATCCAAACAGACGGGTGTGGATGAAGCAGAGTTCCAGCATGGTTCTGTGAAAGTGGTAGAGTAATTTAATAATTGTGTTACCGGGCTAGGGCATAAATTTTATTTGCTATCTCACCTATTGCTCCTGGAGCTTAAAGTTTAGGGGAGGCAACTTACATTGTCTTTTCAGCCTTCATGGAGTTGTTCTTTCCCTATGAGAGGGAATTTATAGGAATTTATTTATTATCTACCCTATCTAATTAAAAATGCTGGGGAAAACTTAGGAAATGGGTGAAAGAGTGAAGCACCTTTGAGGGGGACAGTATTTACTGGCTATTTTAAAGGCTTATTGTTCAGACAGTAAGTTATTTTGCTTCAAAATCAATCAGTTGTATTTATCCTAGATTCTTTAGTCCAACTAAAGTCATTTGTTGGTGATTCATATTCATATGTATTTATGATTTTTCTTTATGCTAAAGATAGATATTGCCAAAATATAGGCATCACACTTTTTCACAAAAAATCCCCATTTGGCGTAAAATAAGTTGAAACTCACATAAGTAAACAGCACCCAAAATTCTTTATTGCATAGAACATAGAGCAGTCTCATGCTTTTGATGTATAACCTGCTATTTTCATTTTCATTATTATTTACCAGAATATGGTATGTACATAATTATTGTTATTCCCAATATAACTTTTGTAGCATGTTCTTTTGAAGCAATTAAGTGCTTTCTGTAGTTTTGAGTAAGGCTTCTACACCTCTCAACTGGCAATTTGTCCCAGTCTTCTAGATTTGATGGTTCTTGTCTCAGCTGAATTTTAGTGCTTTCCATCAATGTTCTATTGGATCCAGATCATGTCTCATAGCAGGCCACTTCAGAACAATCCAATGTCTGCTTTTCTATTATTCTTGGATTTTCTTAGATGTATGTTTTGGACCATTCTCTTGCTGGACTGAGACAATTTTCTAACACGGTATTGTGTTTTGCTCCAGAATGCCTTTTCTTTGGGGAAAAAGTAGATGGTTACCAATACTTTTGGACACATCTGTATGCATGTTACCTTAAACCGAGGCTATTACTACTGCATTATATTAGTACTTTTAGCGTTTTTATATTATATCTGAAGCTCAAAATATATTTGTCAGAGTCTGGTGAAACTCCTGTAATTTTACACTGTCATCAAGTTGAATATGTTCCACTGATTTGTGTCTTGTGAGCAACTAGGCACTTTACGAAACCTAATTTGTATTTGCAATCAGCAAAATAAGGTGTATTATATCTTTCCTGGGTTGCTATAGAGCTGATGTGTTTTATCAAGTGGGCCACTGGTTGTGAATTGCTAGCGTAGATGCATTCCTTTTTTTTTAATGTTCATATATTTCATCTCCTATTCAATGCAATGACTCATGCTTGGTACTGAAAATTCAGCTCTCTTATTCTTGTATTCCTTTGCTTTGTTGTCTTTGTAATAATGACCTTGACATTTAGTGCCAACCTTAAGAAAGGTAAAATTATTGGTACTAATTTGTTTTTTGGGAATAGTTTTCATTGCAAGGTAAGAAATAGAGATGTCTAAATAAGCAACTATAGTTCCTACTTAGCATTTATTAATTTCAACTGACTACTTTTTAAATATATGATTAGGAAAACATTTGCATAATATGTCCCAAAGCACTACTCTTTACATAAAGGATATGCTCATAAAATAATGTTGGAATGGTTTGATGTTATACACAAACATGGGATGTATTTCTTAGGCAAGGAGCATGTGTGTTCATGTTGCTATTCAATATTCATTTAAGAAGTGCTGAGATAAATTAAACGCAGTTCCCGCCCTCAACCTTTCTCCTTTTTAAAAAGTATAATATGGTACCTATAGGTAGAAATTCACCCTGATGTAATTTTTGTCATATCCAGACAGTGTTGCTATTTCCATAATTAGAATAAAAGTTACTCAAAAGAAAGGTCTATGACATATGTAATGCTTTAGCTGATCATCCATTTTGACTCAGGAATGCAATTGTAAGAAACACATTGAGTGTGATTTTTCTGAGTAATTGCACATAAAAGTACTATTTTTTGGGGAGGGGAAGGACTGACAAGTTTCAGCTTTTATGCCGTAGATTGTCTCTTCCTGATATAAACAAGCTGTTTACAGGAATTAATTTTATTACATTCTAAATTCTGCCTTTCCCCCAATCCCCCAACCTAAAATAAAACAACTACCCAAGAGATTACTTAGGCAATCTCAATATTCAGCTACAAGTTGGAAGCAAACTCAGGTCCCCCAGTATAGGCGCTCTTGCTCCCTCATAGTTTTCTGTTAGCCCAGGAATAAAAAACACCTCAAGTAACAATGGAACAATGGAAACTAGAAACCAGGAAGTGTTTTTGTTGTTGAAATTTTCATAGAACAAACCAGAACTCTTAGATTATCATACCCAGCCAAATGGGAACATGATGCGCAAGCAGAACATATATATTTGTCAGCTTCAAATATTGATATGTTTTCTTTCTTGTGATGACAACTCTAAGCTAATGCTAATCTGTATTTTATAGGTGTTGATCTTAAGATTAGCTGTTTTCATTTTTTAATAAAATCTGGTCATCTGCAAACCTATTTGCTGTGATATTTTTCTTTCAATCATCTTCTAATTTGGATTTGCTTTTATTTTTTTATAGCTCCACGGTATATATAACTCAGATTGTGATATAGAACAATATGTTGTTTTTTGTCAAGTTAAACTTTTCCTAAAAGTCCTAAAATGTTGTAAGAAAGACTGCAGTTCAAAAACAAAAAGCAGTGTTTTTGAACTTACAGTATTGCAATTCATAAATGTTTAGTGAGGCTTTGGAAAGTATTTAAAACTTTTGAACTCATGGATCCTTGAGAAACTTCCTTCTGCTAAGATGACGGTAGGAATGGGTGCTGAATGGTGCTGTCTTCATGTTTATTTGTTGTGATCTGTGTTTCAGGGTGTTAAGAGCTACTAAAGCTTAGCGCCTTGGGGTGCCCAGCTTCTCCTCCTGGAGTGGTTAAGGAAAATGGGAGGTTCCTAGTCTTGGGAATGGGAGTGGGATAGATTTTAGGCTGGGACTGCCATTGGACGGGATAGGGATGGACTACAGTATTATTGTGGTGATGGCCATAGAGAGATATAGTGGGAAACAGGGAGTGGACCATACTCGGGATGCAGTACAGTTGTCTTATACCAGTTCTGAATTCCATCTCCCTGGTTTCAGCTCTGGTACTTTGTAAGCAGAGCTTCGGAGACCCTGGCTTTTGGCTGTTGCTACTAAATGCCAGGTTGGTCTGCAAGGCCTCCCTCATGAATGATTTATTCACTGATGAGAGGGCCAACAAGTCATGTATTACTGAGACCTGACTGGGCCTGAAAGGAGAGGTAGTCTTTTCAGTTACCTGGGTTTCTGAGGGCAGGGATGGAGGTATGGTGATTGTCATCTGAGAATATTGTATGGCTTTCCGGGGTTCTGCATCACCAGATATGAGAACTTGTTTATTAATTTGAAGTCTAGAAATCATTTGGGATTGCTGTTGTACCAGCTTCCCCTCTATACAACAATCTCTCTGCTTAGCTCCTTCACTCACAGCTCCTTGACTTGACTTCTTGCCTAGCTCCTTGACTCCAAGCTTAGCTTCTTGACTTGATGTGAAGATTTGGGGGACTTCAATCTGTCTTGTCTGGTGTGGGATCTGAGGTAGTTTGGTAGTTCATGGCTACCATGGTGGCCATTGGACTATCCCAGATCATCCAGAGCCTGACACAGGATAGTGATCAGGTACCAGATCAGAGCAATGACTTTGACTGGATCTGTATTTGGGGGAACTTTTGATTTATCCCTTGTCATGGTCAGATCATGCCTGATAACCTTGGAGTTCTCTACTGCCACTATCCATTGCAGGAAGCCTCAATCCATTAGATTGATCAACCCCTGGTGACTGATGTACCCAGATGGGTTTCAGAGGGAGCTGGGGACAGTTCCTGCTGGTTGGCTGCATGGTCCATCTGAAGCTTTGGTTGCCGGCATCCAATTCTGAGAAAATCTGAGCAGCTTTGTCTGGCAGATGCAGAATAAATTCCTCCACAAACCTCTGCAAGAATTTCTCTGACCTCACATTACATAACTAAGAAGCTTGTGTCACCCGAAATAGGACTGCATAATGGCTATCTGTGATGCAATAAGGGCAGAGAAGTACTGACACTTCAAGACCCTTACTGGCACAAGGTAAGCCTTAAGATCAGCTCTAATCCATGTTCAATCAAGCTTGTTCCTTGTTGCGTGCCAGAGATGCTCTATAATCATCTCTTCTCTTATTTCTTCTCCTTCAACTCCTACATAAACTTCAAGGAGTGACAGGATTCCTAAGAGGAAAGATGTTGCATGAGCATGATCTGATCCAAAGCCTTAGATATTCCCTTATTACAAGTGGCAAGTGCTGGACTTGTTGCAGGTCTGGAGGATATATCTGGAGAAGACTTTTGTCCAGTTATCTGGGAACGATTTGAGCTTGTTTAGGTTTCTTTGAAGAAGTGGACAGGGTCTTTAGAACTATGAGCTCAGCTACCTGTTCTTTAGATCAGTGCCCTCCTGGTTTGTTAAAGCAGCCCAGGGTTTGTCATGTGAGTGGGTTCTAAGCAGTGGTGAATTCTTTATGTGAGAGTATTTGTTCCTTTACCTTTTAAGAAAGCCTTGGGTTGCCTCTTCCTCAAGAAACCATCTCTGATCCCAGTAAAATAGACAATTTTTGTCCCATATCTAGCCTTTTCTTTGGGGGAAAGGTGATTGAGAAGGTGGTTGTACAGCAGCTTCAGAATACCTTAGAAAAAGTGAATTATCTGATTCTCATGGACTCTGCTCATAGTCATGTCCTCCTGATTAGAGTACTGTAATGTGCTTCACACGTGGCTTCCCTTGAAGAGTATGCAGAAGTGTCAGCTAGTGCAGAGTGCAGTGATGCAGGCTGTTATGTATATGTACTGTTGCCAATTTGCTTCCAGGTCCAATTCAACATGTTGTTTTAACTTTTAAAGCCCTTCATGGCATGGGATCATATTATCTGCAGTACTGCAGGCTAAATCACTGCTCTCTCCAGGAGTTTGATTCTGAATGACTCAAGGTTGACTCAGCCTTCCATCCTTCTGAGGTTGGTAAAATGAGGACCCGGATTGTTGGGGGCAATAGGCTGACTCTGTGAAACCACT
The DNA here is from genome assembly GCF_001527695.2 of Protobothrops mucrosquamatus. NCBI lineage: Eukaryota > Metazoa > Chordata > Lepidosauria > Squamata > Viperidae > Protobothrops > Protobothrops mucrosquamatus. Next base: position 1,270,038 of record NW_015386085.1, on the reverse strand, counting down.
TAGAGAGGGCTGTAAGTCTAAGTGCTATTGCTATTGCTGTTGGAGACAGCACCTCACCCCAGTTACATATATTTGTCCTTCTCATCCAATCAGATAGAGAAGGTATGTTGCTGGTCCTGTCTATTAGGGAAGTACACTTGGTGGGTCCTAGGAGGCAAGCCATTTCAGCCCTTACACCTCTGGAACATTCTATCCCCTACAGTTCCATCCCTGTCAATCTTGTGGAAGTTCCTTAAGAGCTGGCTGTGTCACTGGCCCTGGGGCCAATGACACACATATAAATTATATATAAATTATAAATATAAATATTTTTTTTACATATGATACTCTACGAAATCACATCTGAAAGATCTTTTTTGAAATGCTAAAGCATCAGTATTTCTTTCAAGACTTGTGTGGTTGATTCAGAAGCTGCTCTTGATTATCTCCACATGAATATCCTTGTGTAGCTGCTTTTCTTTGGCTCCTTGAATTGATTTGGTCCATAATCCTAAGATAATACACTTTTGAGAAAATAAATAAAAATAATATATCTATCTTTAATTGACTTTTTATTAGTTGAAAGGTGTGTTATAAATGTATTATTGTGTTTGGAAAGCAAAGACTTTTCCCAAATAAAAATAAACAAGGATAAAAATATGTATGGGAACAAAATACAGCATGTAAGTATATAAAAAGTTATGGCTTTCTCTAAAATATACTATAAAAATAATAGGTAAACTGAAACCTATGAAGATTATGTTATGTAGAACTTGACCTTGAGCAGTACATTTTAATTGATTGAAGTAACTGACTTGAGATTAGTAATTAGTTATTCAATTAATGTACTATAAACAAATAAAGATTTATTAAGCGTGTGGCAGCAGATGTAATAAATTCTTAATTTTGTGAGTTAAGATATTGTAATGGTAAGCTAATATCTGTCAATATGTTTTTTTATAATATATTAAAATTTACATAATATATGTAAATTTAAAGATAGCTCTTTGTATTCCAAAAGTAGGTTTGTCATAGAAGATTTTGCAGTGAATTGGCTTTGAAGAAATTGTTTTAGTGTTTGATCTGTTTGGTTCTGATCCTACAGTACTAATTGTATGAGAGCTTCTTTTTTATTTTATTGATTATAGACCCAAAGTACACTTGTTTAAAACTCCAATTTGGGCAATAATGAAATTAATTTAAAATGATACCTTCCGACAATCAATCTGTTTCCGTCCTCTAATGTAGTTCTTCTCTTACAGTCTCTCTAATTTGAATATAATTCTTGTGTACAAACCTGGGATTCTCCATGCCAATATTTTTTAAAAAATGGGTGAACCTGCCATAAGTTTTCTTGTAAACTTTAGTTATCAAGAATTGTAACCAGAAATGTAAGTCAGAATTAAAAAAAATCCTCTATGACTTGACCCATGCTTGTTATTGTTTCCTGCAGTAGTTGACAAGGTGGATTAAGTAGCAGGAGGGTTGTGTCCAGCATTCTCATCATCTTTATGTTTGCTCAACATAGAGAAATTTTCATATGGAACAATAGTAAGTCCAGTAAGTCTATGGGGTGATCGTGTCAAAACGAATCATGTTGGTGATCATGGTATTAAGATAAAAGCCCCATCCCTTGGGTATGGGCGTCAATGTCAGGCATACATACAAAAGAACAGGATTTTAATTATGACTAGAATCTTGCCTTTTTTGCTCCCTCTGGAGATGCCACTGAGTGAGACTAAATGATGTCAGAGTTTAGAACTGCAAGAAATGTAATGCTGTCAAGAGAAATTTGTTTGTGGTGGGATAAAAATATAATAAATAAATGAACCAACAATATATACTTCAATTTGCAATATATATTACAATTTGAGTAGTAATGTCACAGAACTTTCATGGTTGTTTTGGAATTTTAGATGTTTGTTCTCTGGCCTTCATTGAACTGAAGTATATCTTTCATCCTTCCTTCTCTTCATCATTTATCTAGGGCAAGGTTGTTGTTTTTTGACATCATCCTCATGACTCTCCATCTCCGACTGAATCCATTCCCTTTTTATTCTATGAAAAAACAATTTCATAATTAAAATTCAAAATAAAGTACAAAATGATGTACATTTTAACTAAAATAAGGTGTAATGGTTTGCCTTCTAACAAAAAATAATGAAAATGTAATTTAATATGAAAATAACAGAAATAAAAACAAATTTGCTTTCCCATCAGCCTGCTCAGTCTTGATCTTATAGCCATAACTCTACTAATCTTCACAGAGCTTACCTCTTTCTCCCCTCCCCTACTGATTTTCTGAATCTATTATATCTTTTATGTGCAAAATATTGTGCATACACATTTTTGCAGTATCAATAGATTAGTTTTTTAATACTTAAGTAAAATAAACATTGTTCTAAGCTTAATAAAGTTTGATTATTGGCTATTCAAATTACACCATAGAATCATGCCTAGCCCAGTTATAATTATATAATTATTATGATTGCATGATATCTACAGTCTCTACGAGACTTTTTTTTCTATCTTCACTATTGCTTGTTGTCACTTAGTTCTTATTGTTAGATGTCATTATATGCTGATGAAAAGATGGTTCCCCATACTTCTATTTAAACTTTTCCTAAACAGAATAACAGAGTTGGAAGGGACCTTGGAGGTCTTCTAGTCCAACCCCCTGCTCAGACAGGAAAACCTATACCAGGCATGTCAAACACGTGGCCCGTGGGCCAGATGCAGCCCATGCATGCCACGCTCAATCCGGCTCCGCAAGGACAAAAAACATCCCAATAAGTCACGATGCGGCCCACGATGTGATCAAGCTTGACACTCCTGCCCTAAACTATTTCAGACAAACATCTGTCATCATTTGGTAGAAGTCTGTGGCATTCGAAAGATTACAACTTGGAACATAGCAATAGCACTTAGCACTTAGATTTATATATTGCTTCATAGTGCTGTACATCCCTCTAAGTGGTTTACAGAGTCAGCACGTTGCTCCCAACAATCTGGGTCCTCGTTTTACTGATTTTGGAAGGATAAAAGGCTGAGTCAACCTTGAGCCGGTCAGGATCAAACTGGGGGCAGTTGACAGAATTAGCCTGCAATACTGCATTCTAACCACTGCGCCACCATGACTCTAAATATTTACTAATATTTACTAAATATTTGGTAAAGGACAAGTGTTGAATGGAAAAAAAATGTTGAGTGCGAGACACATATTTAAATGAAGGTGGTTTGATCGTATGGAATAGAATTGATAAATATGAATTAAGAGTCTAAAATATTTATCAGAAAGTATGAATTAGTGTCATTTGTGTTGTGAGTACATGTAAAAGTAGGAGTCTATGTACTGGTGATAATTGCATGTTATGCTTCTATAAATGATGATGATGAAGGAAGCAGAGACAAATATAGGCTAAAATTATATAATATTTGGCATGAATGTAATCCAGGGAAAAATGGTTTTTTTAGGTGATGTGAAGGGACGGGTGGGAAGGAGAGGAAATTCAGAAAATTATTATGAAGGTAACATCTGTGTCTGACAATTGAAAGAATGCTATTGTTGTTACCCTTTGTAGGGGAAAATGTAGTAAGAGTGAATGCAGAGAATAGAATAGAGTAGAGTAGAACTGGAAGGGACCTTGGAGGTCTTCTAGTCCAGCCCCCTATTCGAGCAGGAGAACCTATACCATTTCAGACAAGTGACTGTCTAGTCTCTTCTTAAACATCTCCAGTGATGGAGCGCCCATGATTTCTGAAGGCAAGCTGTTCCACAAATTATTGATGGGTTAGTTTGTAAAGTGTGCCTAGAAAGATGTTTGACAGAATTCTGATTAGGAAGGTACAAGAGGCGACTGAGCAAAACTTATGAAGTGCAATTTGGCTTTATGCTGGTCAGCAGAATGTGCAACAGACACTGTTCTTCAGAAGGTTACTGAGAAATATATGAATGTGAGAATGAACTTGTGTACCTTGGCTGAATGTTTATATGTTTATATATTTATATAAATTAGTTCACCATATTTAGATATTGAATGTTTATAAATTTTAAAATGTGCAAATGCTATTAGAAAGGGTTAAGAGGCGTGTGGCTTGCTGTGAGGAATGAATATCAAAAGAAATTAAAATGTCTTTGTGCAACAATGTGCTTTTTCTCACTCTGTTATATGAAATTGAGAGGGTACAAAAATAAATTGGCAGCAATAGAAATTGGGAACCTATGAAATATGTGTGATAAAACAAGAGATTGGTGATCTGATTCAAATGTCAGTGAACACTATAATGAGATGATTTTGTCATATAGATAGAATGTATGAAGATCAACTTGCAAGGCAATAGCAATAGCACTTAGACTTATATACCACCCTATAGTGCTTTATAGCACTCTCTGAGCAGTTTACAACTTCCGCATATTGCCCCCAACAACCTTAGTCCTCATTTTACCAACTACAGAAGGATGGAAGGCTGAATCAACCTTGAGCCAGTCAGGATTAAACTCCAGGCTGTGGGCAGAGTTAGCCTGCAACACTGCATTCTGATCACTGCACCACCAAGACAAATATATTACAGAAGAATGAATGAGACAAGAGAAAGGGGAAGACTGAAACAGTAATGGTTGGACAGAGTTGATAAATTTCTCAGAGTGGATTGTGAACTTTAAATAACAAAATATATAGAAGAGAGACTGGTTAAGCCAGGCGGAGGAGTCAAATAGGGACTTAATTTAAAATCCCTACATGGCAGAAGAGGGTGAGTTCTGACCCTCCTTGAATGCTATTGAACCTTATCTAGTATACCAAAGTGCTGTCCTGTTATTCCCATAGCAACAACTTTGTGGGGTGGGTAATGGTTTATATTTAATGGAACCAAATGATCTAGATTTACAGCAGGTAAGATTTGTTAGTTTTTATAAAACACAGCTTCTGTTTGCTGCCTAACAAAAACTTGCCTAATTTCTTTCTTTCTTTTTTTTATAAATATTTTATTGAGTTTTATAAAGGTAATAAGGGGATAGGGTCAAAAAGGATAAGACAAAGGGAAGCATACAAAAAAGTTAGACCAGGGGAAAGGGGTAACACAAAAGTGGGATTAATCCCACAAAATAACATCGCTTCAGCAAGTCTACCAGTCCGGGTTTACATATTAAATCTTAATAATTACTGTATTATTAAACAACTTTCAATATAATCATATAAATAACAAATTAGTCAATAAATCTCATTCATTTCACTACTTAACAATGCTTAATATTAATTATAATAACTTTAAAATAATATATTACATATTAATTATAGTTTACCATATTGTTTAAGATCACAAATATACAAAAGGAAGAAGAAGAAGAAATAAAAACAAGTTCATACAAATAATCATGGAATATAAATACAAATTATCAATTATCTCTTTAAATTTCATAACCTTTTCTCATTCTGCCTAATTTCTTTATACAGTGAGTAAGTCCTTGTACCCTAACATTCAATTTTTTATAATAAAGTTGGTATTGTCTGATACTTTTTTCAAAAAATGATCTTGTGCTGTAAGAAATGTTCTTCAGCAACTTTTTCATATGTTAAAAAGTTAAAATTGGTGGAAGCAAGAGGCAAATGGTGTTTTTTTGAGACATTGGATATTCTTGTGATATCTTGGGACTGGTTATAGGATATAATTTAGCATCAGTTAAAATGAAACCTAGTATCCTATAATATTTAGACTTGAGTTGTGATTAAGTTCAGTACAGGTGAGTCTGTTAACCCAGAGCAAGTAGCTGAACATTATGTTTTACCTTTTAACATGGATCCAGGTATCATGCAAATAGAAGAGGTACATTCAAGTAGATCAAGTAAGAGGTAGTTTCTTCAAAAGAGCCCTGTTGTAGAGCTTTATCAAAGAATGAATGTTTTACGTAACAAATGGCTGTTTTAGTAACAAAGTGAGATTGCAGGATTTCTGAGGACCCATATGGATTGATTTAGTGTTACATATAAACTTTATGGCTAGTTTATCAGAAATGGTTAAAGAGTGACACTTTAAATAATATTTCAATTAATTATTATGTTCACTAATGCTCTTCTAAATTAGAATAAGACAGACAAATTCATAGTTTTCAAGGTGTCTTACGCAGGGTTTTTACTGTTATATATATATAAGCCTTGCATTGTTCTTTTACTGGCTCTTGCACAACAAATCCTGTAGTGATGTAACATTGCTTGGATTTGTTTGGATTTTCATTTCACTTTTATTTTGCTTTTCAGTGTTTGTTCAGCAATTATATTTTTTAGAATTTGATATTCTTAAATATAATGGTTTACAGTGCGAAAAAATATAATAACTGAAAACCTTCATATTGTAGATAGAAGTGTGCTCAAATAGTGATTAATGAGAACACATACTTATGTTTCATTTGCAGAATCCTTCACATTGGGTGAATGTTCACCATCTGGAATACACAGATGGCGGAATCCTGGATCCAGATGACATCTTGGCAGATGTTGTGGAAGACAAAGATAAGGTTGATGGAGAATAATTTCTTTATTTTTAAAGAGAAAGTGTCTGGTTAAATTAAGATATGATTTGGATATAATAACCTCATGCTAAATTCGTATGTGTAATAGATGCTTGTATGACTAATATTAGGTTGAATGCATTAAACGTTTATATTACAGTTTCATTTTTGTTATTGTTGAACTTGGCAAAAATTCTTGAAAAAATACCTGCTATATATTGTTAGCATGTATTAAGTATTCAATAGGGAAAAAAATCTTGAATGCCCTTATGATTTTGAAATTTGAGAAGCTCATGGAACTAAGCATTGATTTTAGATGTATACATTTGATTCTATGATTTCACAAAGATAATGGCAGTGTTCTGCGTGAATACATGTCTTTCTTCATTAAATATTTTATAAAAGGTTTAATTGATCCATAATTTGAGACAAGGTATGCATCCTCCAGACAGTACAGTATTTTCATAGAAATTTCATTTGCCCTTAAATTGATTGATAATAGCAAACAAATTTGTGCCTTTCATTTATGTCTATTCCATATATTATCTCTTTATGAAAAAAATATGAAAGATGAAATAATCCACTTGTTCTAAATGAATTCATTACTTTTAATGATTGGTTCTTAATTTTCCTACTGAGCAGGGTTTAGAAAAATTATTTGTACAAAAGGATTTTTTGTCCTCCTTCACAAAGTAAAAAAAAAAGATCTGAATCATAGGATTTGAGTAGTAGGAAAGATAATTGGAGAAAGATGGGAGAAAGTCAGCTTTTTTGTTCCTTCTCTTCCAGAGAGCAGTTTTGAAAAATATACCCATATAACATATTCTCCTGAAATGGTAGGTTTGGGGTGGTGGAAGAAATAATTGGATTGGTTTTGGACTTACTCAGTTTTAATAGAGTGAACTCTGGGTCCTATTTACAATGTTTTAATCATTGTTTCATGGTACTATATGTTCAGCAAAGACAATGGTGTAGTATCTGGTCTTTTGTATCAGATTTTTCAACCTTTCCACTCCCATTAATTTCAGCAATGGCCATAGGAAATTCTGGGAGTTGGGAAGATTATTTGATTGGTCAGTAATTAGAAAATAGCTGAGGAATATGAGGATATTAGGTTAGTGGTTCATTTGTGATTTTTATGGGAGACAAAATATATTTTATTCTGAAACATATATTTTGATAATGTGAATATTCTGCAGCAATCTTATAGATTATTTTAAACTAATGTATACTTTCTATAGTTTCTCTACCATAGAAAGTTGCAGGCCTGAAGTAAAAACAAGTGTAGGCATTACCTGCTTCCAATTATCATACTGCCAAACAACATAGAGGATTTTTCCCCCTCAAAAATTACAACTATTAGCTTTCTACATGACTTGCATTCTGTGAAGGTGAAATGGGTTGTTCAAACAATTCAACAGTCTTGGGGTTGTCAGGGAAACTTGTGGCAATTTTAACTGGAAGGCTAAAATTTCTTTTTCTAAGAAAGGAAAAAATGACACAATTTTGAATAATGTGCTGTTTCTAACTTAAGAAAATTACAGTATAATTAAATGTGGCATGCTGTACATGTTTACTGTGTCTTGTTGCTAATTAACTGTTGAGATTTTTGAGAAGAGCTTGCTAACAGCTGTTTGAGGTAATAAGAATGGGGAGGGCTTTGGAGGTGATGAGCAAAACAACAAAATATTCCAGTAATATAACTCCTACATTTCCTACTCTTTGAGGAAAAAAACAGGAAACATCCATGATCAAAAAGATTAGGCAAGTATCTTTCAGCTTCTGTTTTTCATTCACCTTTGGTTTTGTATATACTGTACCTTTTACAAGGTATTATTAGTTGTTTCTCTAACCAAATATATCCATATTTCCTTTCCCTTTAGCTTTTTTCCCTTGTTTTTGGACCATCCTTTTCTGATGCATCAGTGGTGCAGTATGTTGTCTTGAGGTCATTTTAGTTTATTGGCAAAATCTACCGTAGGCTATCATGTATTTATTTTCTCTGCTTTCTGTGCCCTTATTGCTCTTTTTTTTAACTTTTTTTCCTTCTCCATTCTTTCCCCACCTCCTAGCATTTCTTTTTAGCATTTAACACACGATTGAATACTTCACTCCCACATATAATCATTTGGTTGTAACCATAATAATACTTAGAAAAACTGTATAGAAATTCTAAGAAAGCGTAAGAAATTACTTAGAACACACTATCCTGTCTTTGTATAATTTGCAGTATATATAGAAGACTGGTCAATATTGCTCTTCTTTATGGTATAGCTGAGAATTGCAGAATAGCACTTTTAATGTAACAAATTCATGGTCTCCTGAATTGATCTTGTATACAAGAATATTCCTGGATCAGATCTTGCCTCTGCTATAAATTTGGCAGATTGATGTAGGTTAAACCAGTCTTCAAAAACACTGTTATTTTCACTTTGACTTTGACTCTGTTTCTAAGTTTGCACACCATTGTTTTTTATTTTTGGTTTTGTGTGCTGCTGTTCAGGTGTCTGAAAGTCTTGTTTCATTTCTCAGGTGAAAACAACACACACTGGCAAAATGATTTATACTAAAAACATAGCGAGGCATTTAGATTTTTAGGAAAGTTTTTTAATAACAGGGATTATAAATATTAAGTCTGAGTATAGAAAAACATAGTTTGATATTTAACATCACATACATGGCAGAACATTCATTGCCTCTTGTGGAAAATCTGAATGGTTCAGAATCAGCAGTTTTGGTTGTTTATTAACATACTCTTATTGAATGGAAGTACAAATAAAAACATGTAGAAAGCTCTACACACTTTAATCTGGTGTTCTTATTTCATTTTGCAAAGAATGATTTCATTACATATTTAAAATAAATCTGTCACATACTAAAAATATTTAAATAATTAAACACATTTGATTTTTACGCATACATTTTCTAAAATTAACTGCCTTTTTCACACTAATCTGCCTTGTCTCTAATTGGGTTGAAATGTGTGAAAGAGAATAATTTTTCAAAGGGAAAATTAAGTCAACTTTCATCTGTTATTCAGTGTAGAGGGTGTGAGCCAGAAAAAAAAGCTTGTAGTATTTGGAGGTGGTAGTTTTTGCAGTGGTAAATCTCCTGCAGATTAAAATGGCATATTTTTAGCTATTTACACTTTAATACACAAGGGATAGAAATTTCATGGATTAGTCCTCAGCATATTATATTTTGTTTCTTAGTAGATAAAACTTGAAATCTGAGAGAAGTAAATTTGGGGTACTTTTTGTCCAGTGAAAGTGTCTGTCCCATTCTTTGCCATTAAATGAGTAAAAAGATGGAAAGAATTTGGAAGGAAAAAATAAGTAGCTACTGGCTATCTCCCCTATAGCAAAACCAATGCAGTTAATTGGTAGGGAAATTATCTATAAGTAAGTCATTTTCTAGTCTATAAATTCCTTGGACTTAAAAGCAAACAACCTAAAAATAGTCAATGAGATTTGGCAAATAACTGTTCGCCTCAAAATTGTAAGAATGAGTTTTATCACTTATTCTGATTTTGTTCTAATTTTTCATTTATTATATTAAAAATAAAATAATATAATTATTATACTTTTGGTATAATTTTGGAATAATGGATATTTTCCTCCTTTTGGAAAAAATGTAAGAAAAAAATATAAGATGCAATGGTCTAAAAAAAGAGAGAGATAATGTGATGGACCACAGTAATGCAGCAGGTTCCCAGGAAGGAAGGGGCACATTCCAAGGAGGGGTGTGTGAGATTAGAGACAGCACAGTCCAGAATTGGATTGTGGGAAGAGGAAGTGATTTAGTAAAGACACTCCCTAGAACAGTGGTTCTCAACCTGTGGGTCGGGACCCCATTTGGGGTCGATCAACCATTTCATGGGGGTCGCCAAGCAAGGCTGTCTGCCATTTCTTTGTCCGCCATTTTTTTGTCCGCCATTTTTTCCCCCTTTTCCAGCGGGTGCCTTACCTCCCTTGGGCTGGGCCAGCTGGTGGTCGGCCTGCTCCGTCTCTGCCGCTTGCCAGCTAAGCCTCGGCCAGCGCAGGGGGCAGAACCATGCATGCGCGGCGCTCCCAGGCAGGGAAAGTCCTCGACTTACGACCGGTTGGGTAGTCCTCGACTTACGACTGGTTTAGTCCTCGACTTACGACCGGTTTAGTCCTCGACTTACAACTGGTTGGGGTCACGGCATTAAAAAGGTTGAGAACCACTGCCCTAGAACCTCCCAGCTAGAGGGATTTAAATTATTTAAAAGAAACAGGCCAAATAAAAGAGGAGGTGGAGTTGCTCTCTATATAAGAAATAACTACATCTCTACAGAAATAGAGCACAGCAATGATGAAAACTGTCCTGAATGCATAGGGGTCAATATAAAAGGGGGGGAAAACGACATTGCAATAGGTGTATACTATAGGCCACCCAACCAAACACAGGAAATAGATGAACTTTTTGCTAATCAGCTAACTAAGGTATGTAGGAAGCACATCACAATAGTGATGGGGGACTTTAACTACCCTGACATCAACTGGGAGACAAACTCTGCACCGAGTGGAAGATCAAACAGATTCCTGACAAACCTAGCAGACAACTTTGTCTCCCAAAAAGTAGAGAAGGGAACTAGGAGATTAGCCATTTTGGACCTAATTCTCACTAACAGAGATGAAATGATAGAAGGTGTTGAAGCCATAGGAACCTTGGGAGGAAGTGACCATGCAATATTGGAATTCAACATTATGGAAGCACAAACAATAGAACACAGTCAAACTAGAGTCTTGGACTTCAAGAGAGCTAATTTCAATAAATTTAGAGAGGGTTTGGGAAGGATTCCATGGATGAGAATCTTCAAGGGGAAAACAACTCAAGAGGCTTGGGAAAGTTTGAAAAGTGAGATAATAAAGGCCCAGTCTAGCACAATACCAACAAAGAGGAAAAATAACAGCTCTCAAAAGAAACCAGCATAGCTGCATAAGGAACTCTGTGATCAATTGAAAGATAAAAAGAACAAGTATAGAAAGTGGAAAGAGGGACACATAACTAAGTCAGAATATCAGCAAATAGCCCGAGCCTGCAAAGATGAAGTGAGGAAAGCTAAGGTTCAGAATGAACTAAGGCTTGCAACCAAAGTCAAAAATAACAAAAAAAAGCTTCTTTCAACATGTAAAAAACAAGAAAAAAGTGAAGGAAACAATTGGTCCATTAGTGGGTGAAAGTGGCAAGAAGGTGACAAGCAACAGTGAGAAAGCAGAACTATTTAACTCATTTTTCGCATCTGTCTTTACACAAAGGGAAAAAACAGACCAACCTACCAAAAATAGTGCCATAAAAAACAAAATAGAGATACAAGTTAAGATAGGCAAGAAAATGTTAAATGAACACCTGTCCAGCCTAGATGAGTTCAAATTACCAGGACCAGATGGATTACACCCCAGGGTTCTTAAGGAGCTGGCGGATGTGATCTCAGAACCACTGAACTATATTTTTCAAAGATCCTGGAGCACTGGGGAACTACCAGAAGACTGGAAAAGAGCTGATGTAGTTCCCATCTTCAAAAAAGAAAAAAAAAGGACCCAGGAAATTACAGACCTATCAGCCTGACCTCAATACCTGGGAAGATTCTGGAAAAGATAATCAAACAACGAATCAGCGAACACCTACAGGCAAACAAAGTCATTACTAAAAGCCAACATGGGTTTGTCAAAAACAGATCATGCCAGACAAATCTTATTGCATTCTTTGACCGGGTGACAAAATTAGTGGACCAGAGGAATGCTGTGGATATAATTTACTTGGACTTCAGTAAGGCATTTGACAAAGTAGATTACAACCTACTACTTGATAAGATAGAAAAATGCGGGTTAGACAGCATCACCACCAGATGGATCCATAGCTGGCTGACCGGCCGTACTCAGCGTGTGGTCCTCAATGGAACTGCATCTACATGGAGGGAAGTGTGTAGTGGGGTGCCCCAGGGCTCTGTTCTGGGCCCGGTGCTCTTCAACATCTTCATCAACGATCTGGACGAGGGGATAGATGGGGAACTCATCAAATTTGCAGACGACACCAAGCTGGCAGGAATAGCCAACACTCCAGAAGACAGGCTTAGAATACAGGAGGATCTCGACAGACTTGAACACTGGGCGCTATCTAACAAAATGAAATTCAATGGTGAAAAAAGTAAGGTTCTACATTTAGGCAAGAAAAACCAAATGTACAGATATAGTATAGGGGGTATCTTGCTCAATAGTAGTAACTGCGAGAGGGACCTTGGAGTCCTAGTGGACAATCATTTAAATATGAGCCAGCAGTGTGCTGCAGCTGCCAAAAAAGCCAACACAGTGCTAGGCTGCATTAACAGAGGGATAGAATCAAGATCACGTGAAGTATTAATACCACTTTACAATGCCTTGGTAAGGCCACACTTGGAAACTGCATCCAGTTTTGGTCACCACGATGTAAAAAAGATGTTGAGACTCTAGAAAGAGTACAGAGAAGAACAACAAAGATGATTAGGGGACTGGAGGCTAAAACATATAAGGAACGGTTGCTGGAATTGGGTATGTCTAGTTTAATGAAGAGAAGGACAAGAGGGGACATGATAGCAGTGTTCCAATATCTTAGGGGCTGCCACAAAGAAGAGGGAGTCAGGCTATTCTCCAAAGCGCCTGAAGGCAGGACAAGAAGCAACGGGTGGAAACTAACCAAAGAGAGAAGCAACCTAGAACTAAGGAGAAACTTCCTGACAGTTAAAACAATTAACCAGTGGAACAGCCTGCCTCCAGAAGCGGTGAATGCGCCAACACTGGAAGTTTTTAAGAAGAAACTGGACAGCCATTTGTCCGAAATGGTATAGGGTTTCCTGCCTGAGCAGGAGGTTGGACTAGATGACCTCCGAGGTCCCTTCCAACTTTATTATTATTATTATTATTATTATTATTATTATTATTATTATTATTATTATTATTATTAGTTTGGCAAGATTCTGTCTATACAGAACTGAACTTTGGCTGAATTGTGTTTCGTTTTTCGGCTAAGCCTGGCAAAATGAAATAGATGCACTATCATTTTATTACAGCCTTACTTAAAGGTTCACTTTGTTACTTAAACATAAAATGCATGATTCATTTTGGTTTACTGTTAAACTATAATTTGTCAATTGTAGTTTAATAGTCATTAAAAGTAAGTATGTAATTTAATCAGACAATAATGATATTTTTCAATTGAACACATTTTTTACATTTTCCCCAAATGTTCTAACTGACCCTCAATATTTCCAATAACTGTTGTTCACATTGGCTTGAAAGAATTTTAGCCCATTCCTCTTTAGACAACAGCTTCAGCTCATGTTGTTGCTGGGCTTTTGTGTGCGAATTGCCCACTTCAGCTCCTTCCACATTTCTATGATATTTTTTTGATTTGTCCATTCCAAAATATTAACTTGCTTTGGTTTAAGCATTTTTTGATGGTACATCTTGTATGTTTTCAGTGGTTTTTGCTGCATGACAGTTCAGAATTCATAGGCAAGCCATTCTGGTCCAGAGGTAGCAAAATAGGCCCAAATCATGTTGCTGCCACCACTAGGATTCACAGATGGGATAAGGCATTTATGCCGGAATGCAGGGTTTTCCTTTCACCAGTCATTCAAACCAAAATGTTGATCTCATTTTGGTCTCAACCATCCACAGATTCATCCAATTGTTTTCTGGGCTTATCTATGTAGTCTTTGGCAAAGTGTAGACGGGCAGCAATGATCTTTTTGGAGAGTGGTAGCTTTGTCCTTGCAAACCTGCCATGCACACCATTGTTCCATATTTTCCTGATGGAGGTCTTATGAACACTGATGCTAACTAGTGCAAGAGACACCTTTAGACCCTTAGATTACCTTGGGGTTCTTTGAGACCTCCATCTTGATCTTTGTTGGTTGTCTACTCCTAGGGACAGTAGCAATAGTGTTGAGTTACCTTCATTTGCCTGACGATGGACTGGTAGAGTCCAAACACTTTGAAAATAGTTTTGTAAACTTATGTAGCTGGGTTAGTATCAATATCTGTTTTCGGAGATTCTCAGAAATCTTCTTTGATGGAGCCATGATAGACTTAGATACTAAATACCCAGCACACTGTTCCTTAAATAAGATAGAACTCTCATCCCATCATGATTGAAGCACCTGATTCTAGTTTTCCCTTCGAATGAACTGATAATCTTAGAGGTTCACATACTGTTGCCACACACAAATTTGTAGCTTTGGATGATTTCCCTCCATAAATATATGAACAATTATGTTTTTGACTCTTGTTTCATTAGGCTCTTTTTATCTAGTTTAGGACTTGTTTGCAGAACAAATCATGTTTTAAGTCATATTTATTCAGAAATACTGAACATTCAGAAGGGCTCGTAAACTTTTAAGCATCACTATACATAAATAATTGTGTACAAAATGAGATAAATAAGTCTATAATAAAAGATTGTAGGCTTTTCTCCTCAGAGAAATTGTGTTCTGTTTATCTGATTGTTTAAACAGCTTTAACTGTTTTGAATGTTTTAAAGACTTAGAATGAAATATTTTGATGATTGTGATGCATAGCTTATGAAAATAGCTTACTTTTGGACAAAAAACAATTTAGAACTTAAATATAATTCTCTGAGTTCACTTTTACACCTTTCTAACAGTTTTTTAAAAAAAAGATCGGCAATCACTGGTGGAGAAAATTTGAAAAGAAAACTGTCTTTTTTTAGGCTGAGAACTGTATTCAGGACTGTGCTTCTTCCTTTAAAGGGTAGAGTATTTTCCTTGCTAAAGACATAAAAATGTGCACTATTATTTATTTCAGTGAAGAGAATAGATTTAATTTTTTTGACAGAAATTAATAGGGAGCAAAAGGCAGAGTAGAATGAGTAGAATATCAGGGCCATGTATAATAGGCCAGATTCAGTTCTTTGATCCATCTTATACATTTGGTAATTAGAGGTTCATGCATTGTTTATTAAGAAAAAACAAGGAAACGTTCAACGTTCAAATTAAAACTGGGAGATACTTGAGGTATCTTAATTGCTGTATTATATGTTATATATTTTCCCTAATCCAGATTTTAGAGCAATTCATTCATTTCTTCTTTAGGCTGACTTGACCTCCCTTTCTAATCTACATCAAACAGCTTTTATTAACCCAGATCAAGACATTGAACATTATTACATCTCTTTAACATGGCATACTTGAAATGGATAGGGTTTTTTTTCTGGTTACTTTAGAAGGTTCTGAGACATTTTATTACAGTATATGAAACCTTTATTTAATGATGTATTATCTACAAAGTCATGGGATGCCTAAGAGTTGGTGATTTTATCTAAATTTAAAGTGAACATAATTCTATGAGCTTCTATTGCCCAGCTGCATAATTAAATAAAGTTTTGTGTGTGTGTGTGTGTGTGCATATATTGCCATTGTTTGCAGAATTCGCTTATTTGTATTCAGACTTAAGACTCTTTTATGCATATAGGTAGATATTAAATATAAGTCAGCATTGCAGCACCATTAAACTTGCTTCTGCTTTATTTACTGTAGATATTTGAAAACAATATAGATTGGACTAGCCTTATTTATATAAAATAGGTTATGAAAAAACTATCAAATACATTTTGGATTGTTTTTAGACAGCATTCTTTCCCTCCCTTCTCTCTGCATAAAGCAGTCTTCCAATTCAGTATATGTATTTGGAGTCAGGATAAGACATAAGACAAGGTTGCCAATTTTTGTCATTGTGACTACAATCCCTCAGTTCATCATCATCATCATCATCATCATCATCATCATCATCATCATAAAGTTGGAAGGGACCTTGGAGGTCATCGAGTCCAACCCCCTGCTCAGGCAGGAAACCCTACACCATTTCGGACAAATGGCTATCCAGTCTTTTCTTAAAAACTTCCAGTGTTGGAGCATTCACCGCTTCTGGAGGCAGGTTGTTCCACTGGTTAATTGTTCTGTCAGGAAGTTTCTCCTTAGTTCTAAGTTGCTTCTCTCCTTGATCAGTTTCCATCCGTTGCTTCTTGTCCTGCCCTCAGGCGCTTTGGAGAATAGCTTGACTCCCTCTTCTTTGTGGCAGCCCCTGAGATATCAGAATGCATTTGTAAATGGGGAGAGGAGTGGAAAGTTTGTAACATGAAAGTTGAATTTCTACTCCAACTGATGTATTATGTCATTCCAAATTCAAATTTTATAATATTTCCCAGGTTCCATGCTACATTGGAATCAGAACTTTTTTGTTGAACAATTCCATGAGATATACAGAATAAGCCTTAGCAATTTGGGGGCTTATATCCTAGATTTTTGAGTCTCCAAAAAGTTTGGGATACTTCTTTCAAAACTTCATGCCAGTGAGTACTGAAAACTGTAGTCTTTTAGAAAGATTGGTATGACTATCTTTGCTTGCAATTCAAGTCAGAGCTTGGCAATCTTTTCTGGGAAAAATATGAAAAGAATTCTATTCTCTGAAGTAAAAATATAAAGGGAAATGGGTGAGGGAGATCTTGGAAATCCTAGCTTTCAGCTATATCTGGTGAAGTCATAGTCATAATATAATGCTTTTAATCAGACAGCTGCCACCTTATGCTTGCGCTTTGCAAACAATCAGTATCAGCTGCCATGAACATTAAGGGGGGCTGGATAGGAGAGGGGGATGCTCCGAGGGAAACAAAACTTCACTGTATCTCTCTGAGATGGGCTTCAAGGAGAACCGGCTGGGAACGGAATGCAGCTGCATACCAAACCTGGGCCTGAAGTGACCGTTCTGAAAAAAAATCTTGTTTGAATTTGATTGGACATGGAGGCCCAGTAATGAGAGACGACTAAGGGAGGGAAAAGTTAGACTGGGAGATTTTGTACACGATTCTCAGTTCTGGCTATGTATTACTGTAATTTACTTGACTTCTAATAAACCTAGACCTTTCTCAATAAATGGAGTTAAGGATCATTCTTACTTAGAGGTTCAAGCTGAGGCAGATCTGACATAGACTGAATGTATTGTTTTTTGGTTCCTATTGGAAATTCCCATTCAACATTTCCACTGATATGCCATATTATTCAGGGTAATGACACTCTATATGACAAATCCATGTTTAGCCCCTATCTCAAAGCTGGAAATGTTGAGTGTGTATTTTTTGCACAATTATATTTCCCCAATTTCTCTAGATCATCTTCATTTCTGAGATGAAGAGCACAATATACATTACAAACCAGAAGTATTACAATTCAGATCTCACTTCACATGGATAAATACATTGCAAATAGTATTACTTTAACCTCTTGAATTTGCTAAACAGTAAACTATATGATTTGTTGCTAAATATGAAGATTTGTTTTCTAAGCTACAACCCTCATACTTTACAAAAGCTGCAGTGATTACAGAGAATCACCTGGTCAAAGATTAGCATGGGAAACAGATTTAGATGTTTCTTTCATTAACTTTCAATGAAATAGGATATGGAACAAAGCTTATTAAAACTATCCGACATGAGATTGAAATCTATGTTGAAAATGATTCACCATTGGCATCTGAATGTTATTAAATTGAGTTACAATCCTCCTTCCATTGTTAGCAAAGAGGCAGACTTTTTCAATGTGTTTAGCAATTGTGTTCCATTTTGGCATATAATTTTTGAAATTAGTTTTGTGCAAATTTATATTTTATGGAACGTTGTTACTGACTTTTGGGGGATGCAGATGTAGCACATCGAGCATAGTATAGCATAAAGATTGCAGCTTCTTAGAAATTACCTATTAATCTCTTATGGCAAAAGTAAATAGTTTTTGCTACTCTCATCAAAACTAAACGTTATGCTTGCAAGAAATCACAAAGTCCAGTTTATGGTGATACATTGCTTGGTGTTTTGTTTCCTTTTATTACTATACAATTTTCTGCAACTAGATTTTTGGCAGTTTCCTGCCCTTCCCAATATGTTTTCATTGAGCTATTTATGTTGTTACATCTGCAAATTTCATTAAAAGGTTCAAAATGAAAAACATCTTTTCCAATTATTTTATCTATTCCTAATTGCCTGCAAATACATGTCTGTACTATATGAGAGAAGTGGTTAGAAATATATATATGGGAGTAGAAGGTTGAATTTGATGAATGGAGAGACTGACATTTCATACTGCATGTTCCTAACGAAACATCTTTCATAAAAGAAGAGACCATGGGGTTCACACAGTTTTTGCCTCTTGAGGCAGTGGAGTGCAAAATAATGGTAATTTCAAGATTACAGAATTGCTTTTATTTCTACAGATTGCTCTTTGCACTTTTGTCTCCCATTGCTGCCAAAAATAAAAGGACCAGCCTTACCAAAAAAAATAAATAAATCTATTCTGTGTTCGCTTCATCTAAAAGGCAATGGGAGGTGGAAAGAACATTGCTGGCAGCAAACTAATAATAGGAGAAATGGCTTAGTGTCTATAAAACACCTGGGTTGTCTTGTCAATTGTTTTGATAAACACATTTCTGGAAGGTATATAAGAGGGATTTGGGTTCAAAGTGTCCCTCCTACTCCTTCTAAACAGTCTTAATGCCTCAGGAGCAAAACTTGGAATGCTTGAGATAATGTTATATATACATTTTTTTATTTTTAAAAAAAAGCCTTTTTAACTTGATGCCCTCTGGAAGCTGTATGGAAATTTTGGAAAGTACGGTCTCAAATATCTGGGGAGCATGTAGTTGGGGAAAGGGGACATTGTATTTTGCTATTGTGACTATTTATTCGATAGCAGAGAGTTTTCTACAGGAGAAATAATATATGGAGAAATGAAGGAACAGTAGTTACAAGTTTAACTTTTATAAAAAAACATTGAGAGTGATGTTTACATACAAGAAAATAAGGATGTGCTTTATTTAAGAAATAGCATTGGAATAGGAAAGCCTAAGTTACTTAAAATTACTTGGTGAGAGAAGTAGGCCCCTGAGAACCAAAATTGTACGTATCAGGATTACAAGAGAATGAGGAAGTGATGAAAACCCTGAGAATATCGGTCTAAACCAGTATTTCCCAATCTGGACAACTTTGAGATGGGTGGAGTTCATTTTTCAAAATTCTTAGCAGTAGCCATATTGACTGGGGGAATTCTGGGATCTGAAGGCTGCCCATCACAAAAATGCTCAATTGGAAACACTGATCTAACCAACACAGGCACATTCTACAGAGAGATGCAAATCAAGTCTTCTATGCAAGGAAAAGAGATAAAACAGCATAATCTCTGTTAGAGAGATAGGTAGCTAATTCCCCCTTTATCTATTGTCCTAGTCCAGCGGTTCTCAACCTATGGGTCGCGACCCCATTTGGGGTCGATCGACCATTTCACGGGGGTCGCCAAGCAAGGCTGTCCGCCATTTTTTCCCCCTTTTCTGGCGGGTGCCTTACCTCCCTTGAGCTGGGCCAGCTGGTGCTCGGCCTGCTCCGTCTCTGCCGCTTGCCAGCTACGCCTCGGCTGGCGCAGGGGGCGGACCACGCATGCGTGGCGCTCCCGGGCAGGGAAAGTCCTCGACATACGACCGGTTGGGTAGTCCTCGACTTACGACCGGTTTAGTCCTCGACTTACGACCGGTTTAGTCCTCGACTTACGACTGGTTGGGGGTCGCGGCATTAAAAAGGTTGAGAACCACTGTCCTAGTCATTAATACATCTGCAACCTGATGTTGCAAAATTCAATTCCAATACTATTACTATAGGATTTTTTTTTAAAGTATGGGTAACATTAAAACAATAAAACAGAGGATATCTTTATTATGGCCATTGATCAGGAAAGTGTATAGTTATATAATAGAATAACTGGCTGCCAGTGAACTCCCATTATTGGAGATCTCAGAATCCTCTTCAATTACAATTGCCAAAAATCAGTGGCATTATTTCTTGTTACTTGGGTGAGGAAGCATCAAAGCTGTGTTAACATATACTTAATTCAGTCAAAACGGTCAAAAAATTATCTTCATAGAACTCAGAGAAAATCCGTATGCGCATATATGTGAAATGTCCTACTTCACTTTTTATCATTAATGCAAGTATTGTGAGCCTGTCCAGATTTTGAGTACAATGTGTGTAAACATTGTAGATTTGTAGACATGTTGACTTTTATAGTTATATTTATATCTATGAATATTATCAATTATACTTTAAAAACTCAAATAAATGAATGGTGAAATAAACATGAAATTTACTATTCTGCAAAAAGTTTCTGTACATGATAGACGCATTAAATGCCTTGTCCTCATTCATAATAGAAGAAAACCTGGTTCAAGCATCTCTCTATATAGTTGCATTACCTATTTTTTGTTGCCTCTAGTCTTCAGATTGCATTATAAATAAATTAAAAAAATCTATTTCCATTAATGTTCTAAGTAACTTTTCCCAGAAGACTAAGGCCCTATTATGTAGTGCAGGGCTTTTCAACCTTTTCAGAGATTGTACCACTTTTAGGATATGGCAATATTCAAGTACCATCAGTCGCCTTGCAGGTGGGCATGGCCTGTTCAACTGGAGACAGCTGGGTCGGAATGGAACAAGTCACATCAGCTAACTCGATGTGGGGACAACTCGATGCCCCACAAACTCCTTGCCTCCCAAACTGCTAGCAGCCAAGCGCTAATTACATCTCTTCACATATTTTCTGGAAAAACCGCCTTTATTGACGTTAGGAAGAGCAAACCTTATTAAGGAACTCGTAACAGGAAGGGAATTGAAGACCCCCAAAAGTCTCATTCTTTCTGATCTGCCTTCCCTTTGAGCCTTTAGTTCTCATTATTTTATTATTATATATTTAAGAAGATGATAAAAGGACTCCGTAGCTCAGGATACTCACCTTAAAATCAGAACCCAGAAAAACTTAGTTAATCCACAATACCAGCCTATGAAGAATGAAGATAATCTTTAGGCCCAGAGAGCATGCAGGTGTCAAGTCAGAATTATTAGTGGCACACCTGTCAGCAACTGGAAGTGCATAAGTCCATGTACTTCCCTTTCCTGTCCCACAACTCAATCCATACATCCTTTAATTTTCAGACACATCTTTTTCTCACAGCTCTTTTAAAAACCCACAAAGTATACTGTAATTAGCAGGAAAAATAAATCTAGCATTTCTGAATTCTTTCTCCAAGAGGGAAAGGAAAGTTCACAGCCTGCAGGTTGCTAGCAAAGTCATCAAAGAACGTAGTTACTGCTACTAAAGGCAAGAATAAATAACGAATCAATTTTGTAGCTCTCTCCTGTTACTACATCCTCTTACCTCGAGAATGTGGCCTGGGATTGCACAAGGGGCTAGGCTAAAATCCGGTTGACTAGTTTGCAGCCAGATGTTCAGTACAGACCTTGCCAATATGATTTTAATAGCCCAGGAAAACCTGAGGAAAACTTGGCAATCAATAAATCATGATGGACTATGCTTGTTTTGCCCTATTTATGATTCTCCTCCCCAGCAGCAGCACATTGATTTTAGAACTACCTCCTTTGGAGCCTTCCTGATCCCAAGGGGGCTGGATCCTGCTTCCCCTTCCCCCCTGCAACTACCTCCTTCGGAGCCTTCCTGATCCCACCAGGGCTGCCAGCATGAAACCAGGCAAGAGTGCCGGATGAGCCCCGCTTTGCAGGATAAAGCAGGTGGACGCAAGTGCCAGTTAGCCTAAGCTGTGAGCCCCGAGCTGGAGCCCTGAGCCCCGAGCTGATCCTGGGCGCTCAGCAGAGCTCCAGCAACACTGCAGCTCCAGCTGACTCTCCCACAGGCCTACACTTTTACACTTTTTTTACAGTGCTTTTCAACCTGCCGTACGTGTACCACCTGCCAGGTGCTGACGTACCACCAGCGGTACGCATACCACTGGTTGAAAAGCCCTAATGTAGTGGATAGGCTGGGAATAAATTGAGATACTGGCAATAATATCAGTCAAAATACCATGATCATCAAATTGTGTTTGCAAAACATTGTAGTCTTTTGTAGGATCATCAGGTAGATAATAATGGCATTTCATTTTGTGTCCGTCTAGTTTGAAAACTGTTTTAAAAGTTGAAAAATCTCTTTATTCTTTGTTGCTTCAAAGGATTTTCTGTGCTAAAGTCTTTTAACCTAAGTTTCTGCATTAAAAATTAAGTCTTGGGCTGTAATGATTAATTAGACTATCACAGTGGGGTTGACACCCACTGTATACATTTTAAATTGTAATTTGCCTTTCATGAACAGTTACAGGAATGTAAGCTGATAAACATAATGAGTTAATGCTATGTAACTTACATTTAAATAAATTCAGGCTGAGACATTCAGTCTTCAATAATTTGAAGTGGTTTGAAATGATGAAAAATTATTATAACATTTAATTTTGATTCATTTAATCATTCTACTTTTAGGTGCTAAACTACCATGTTTGTCATATAGCTTCAATTATTAAAGCTTACCATTTTCATTGATTATTATTTAGTGAAATTAGACTTATATTATAAAGCTGAGGTAGCCATAATTCTAATAGCAGATCTGCCTATATAGTAAACTGGGATTGACTCTTGTAGGTCACTCCTGGTTATAGGAATTGCTAGTATGGGTTGCACTCCTTTAAAAAGGACAGATATATAGTTTGGTCTTGGGAGTGCCTTTTCACAAGTTTACATATTGAAAAAAAAATGCATTGCCTAATATTCTATGGTCAAGTCTATCTTATTTTGACAAGCTGTTCTGTCATCAGAACTACCAAAAATTGTAATTTGTAAGAGGAGTGAAAAGAGAACTCAGGCATTCTGATTCTGTTCCTATGGCCTGTAACAATATAGTTATGAAATTTATTTTTCACCTGGCCTGCTTTGAAGGACTGAAAACCTGAGTTCTTCCCCTCCTCCTTCCTATATTGTAATGAGTTAGGGAGGAGTCCATGCTTCTTATTCATGCTTGAAATGTAGCCCAGGCTTAAAATAAGCTTTTATTTATGTAGCCACCACTGCCTGTGTCCCTCTTTCTCAAGGTCATCTCCATGGCTCTCTACAGCCTCACACAAAATCTGCCATTCCAAGAACAAATCTGCAGCTTTGAGAATATTACTAGTATAAAATTGAAATAATGCAAACAACATTACATTTTGAGAAACAATGGGTGTACAGTAATGTGCAAAAGTCTTAGATTTGTTGTTGTAACAATGGTATAGTGACCATATATACCTTCAGCACCTTATGGTAGTAAGGTGATCTACCAGTCCTGGCCTTTTTTTTTCTTGTTTCCATTACAGAAAACACCCCCTATAGATGCCACAGCATCTCTCTTGAGAGTATTCACCAATGTCTCCAAGATCAAAGGAAAACAAGATACTCAGTAGTGGAGTTAGAAAGTTCAGACTGAATCTTTGTCTTCCCCAGGCAGAGTTGGAAACTCTGGAGAGCAGCTACCAATCAGATAATAGTAGATAATAAATTAGGTAGATTAATTTGCTGCTCTATGTAGCTCTTTCTCTGTTAGAACGTCTAACACATAAAATTATCAAATCTTTTGAAAAGGTAATGTCCCCTAAATATTCAATATATGCTTATTTTTACTATGTTTTTGCCCTAAATAGAGCTAATCATACATGTACCAACAATTACACAGACTTGTAGCAAAACACAAAACATATCCAAATTATAATGTTTTATTTCAACTTATGTTCCCAAAAAGTTTCCTGCAGCTGCCCATTGTCATCAAATCATTGGAAACAGCTGATCTCAACTAAATAGTATCAGGTTTTATACCAGATGGAAGTGTAATACTATACTGATATGGTATTGATATACTATATCCTGAAATCTGAGGTTTTGATGGCTAGAAGTAAGATTATGCTATTGACACTTGAATTAATTTCTTTTAAAAATTAATCACATAATGCATTGTGGGATATGAAATGTAAAAAAATCCTTTATCAATCTGCTTATCCATTTGCGTCTAATATGATAGTAGGCAAATGAAATGGATGGCTTTTACATTCGATGGCTTTTACATTCATGTTAATTGGAGAAATCTCATTAATTCAAAATTGGAGAACAGGATATTATGTTCTATTTATAGATCTTTTTTGTTCTTAATTTTAATAACATTCCTACAATTATTATGTGTCACAAAGCATTCACTTTAGTTGGTTCCTCTTAATTCATTTTGTGCCTTGAATTGTTTCTTCTGTTTTCCAATTCTGTTTTCCAATTCTGTTCTTGTCATTTTGGATTTCTTCCTATCCATTTTTTTCTGTGTATGTTTAACTGGCTTTCTCTGGTGGTATTCAAATATTATATAATTAACTTTGTTACAGGAGTATATTAATTTCATAGTACATATGTCCTCCCCTCACATCCCCTGCTTTGTAGTAAAACAAAGATGTATTTAATCCATACAGATTGTTTTACTTTCTGAAATAAATAAGAGAAGAATTCTGGTCAGTAATTTGTGCAAGTTCATCAACTAATAAGCATGGCCCACGAAAGAAAATTGAGAATATTACAATAAAGAATATATTAGAAAAGGCTAATTTGAGCCTTAAATAAGAAACTGAGGTAGAGATAGAGCATTTCAATTACTTCTAAATTCATTAGAAACATTCGATATCGAAGTTGTCCTTGGTGCTAACTGAAGTAGATATGCTCACAGAAGTTTGATTTAGTGTATTATTTGATAGCTCTCAAAATAATTTCACCAGTGCATTCATTAATCCATCTCCAAATACAGTGATGAGGGGGAAAACCAAGATTATTACTGTAGGATAATTAGCAGAATGAAACTGAGTTAATAGGTGCAACATCCAATTATTTTCTGCCCTCAAGATAAATTTCAAGTGAAGGTTGAATATTATAGCAGTAGTTCAGTTCTCCTGCTTGTTCAAAGTCATGTTGAGTGGATAGAAATTGTAGCATGAAGAAGATGTGGTATTGCAAATTGATTTTTACAAGACACTTCTGCTTTACACTGATGCAGTGTTTGTACTGAAAAGGTTCATAGCTAACCTTGACATCCATCTAATTGCAGTACTTTACCATGAGTAGGCATTTCTGATTAAAGAAAAACATTTCAGTAGATGTTTTAAAAAATTGTTATGCATATATTTCTGCTTATGTAAGTGGTTTTAATTTAAAACATCTAAAATGTCCTAAAAATG
The DNA here is from genome assembly GCF_001527695.2 of Protobothrops mucrosquamatus. Lineage (NCBI taxonomy): Eukaryota > Metazoa > Chordata > Lepidosauria > Squamata > Viperidae > Protobothrops > Protobothrops mucrosquamatus. The sequence goes on along the minus strand of NW_015386085.1, from coordinate 1,244,427 downwards.
AATAATGAAGTAAAAACACATGCAAATTATAAATTTCATTGAATTTTATATTCATCAAGTTTGTGTTGATTCTTAGAAACCATAGAGGTTTTCTCCATGGTCCTTCAGGTCTTTCAGTCATGCACCTATTGTCTCTGTATCTTTGCTTCTGGTCGTCCTCCTCTCTTTTCTTTCACCTTTCTCTCAGCATTAGTAGGTCTGAAATAACTGGAAGCCTGGTCATTTGTGCCTAAAGTGAGAACTTTGGGTCAACTCATTGTATGATCAATGGTATTTTCAAAAGACTTCTCCAATATCAAATTGGGAGAAACTGCTGGATTTTGCTAACTTTCGAGAACTCTACTACTACTGCTACTACTGCTACTACTACTACTACTACTATTACTACTACTCCTTCCAATGTTTTCTAGCACTTATTATAAAAGTACTTGTTTTCAGTCACTTGGTTGTGTGACCTGTTGCACAATGAAAATTACACATGGAATTTGTCAGTCACAAATCAAGTAATAAATAACCTCTTCATCTGTGAAATCAAATGTTTGTTAAAAGTAGGACAATGTTGAGATAACTCTGAAAATATTTTTAATTTACTGTGGCAGTCATAGAATTTCATGCAAAAGTTACATTTTCCATTTCCTTAAAGCAGATGTGTTTTAATCAGTTACAAAAAGAAGGTACCAATCTGCAGAAAGAGCAGATGGAAAAATGTGTTCTTAATCACAATTCAATTCTGGTCAGCTTGTATATCATTATGAACATCCCATTACAGCTATTGCATTCCGTTCCTTTTCTTAAGAGTTTGACTTCCATCTTGATTGCATTCAACTTTGGACTTATGGCTGTCCCAATGCTGCTTAATAATAACCTCTAAATTCTAAAAAAGACTGATAACTGGAATGCTGTGCCAAAGGCCTTTAGTAAATATTTGATAGAATCTGATCATATCAGGAGGAAGCCATGTCTCTTTCTTTTCGTATTTTGATAAGTTTTTGGGATACAGAAATACTGTATACAAATACTCAGAGTCATGACAAACAGTAATATGTTTGCATTTGCAGTATAATGGGTGACTGAATTTATTTGTAGATAGGATTAATCAAACTTCAACTATGCCATTGTGATACTTTCTTGAATAAATTGAGTACTGTATACCAGTAATGCTGGATAGCCAATTATCCATGACTTATTAATTGCTGCAGTGCAATAATCTGTCTTGACTTTGTCTCTGTCCTGCTGTCTGCTTCAAAGTAAAATTCACTGTGAGCCACCATTACTTCTGCTTTCTTGATAATACTGACCATGAAAAAAGAGACTAGGGCTTATGATTCTTCCCTAATTTCTAAATGTAATAATGCCTGTCTATCACTTTTAAAAAAGCATATGTATATAGTTCTCACATTTGGAATATATTAAAATGTAAAGGATTGTAGCTCTTATAGGGTGTGGGTTGATTGAAAGAATGATTATACAATGCTTGAAGGAGTAATTAACAATCCAGTAAAGTAATTTGAGACTTATGACCAATATCATCAGTGATTGTTTGAAGTTATGATGGTGCTGAACAAATGCTGGTTATGAGTGGTCTGGCTGTCTCAGCAATCCCCATGTGGTAATGTGATTGTGATCTGGGTATTTGGCAAATGGTTCGCCTGACTGATCATAATGCTCTCTGATTACATTATTGCCATTTATGACCTTCCTGGCTTGGTTGGCTTCCCCAGAAAGTCACTGGGGAAGTTGGCTGGAAAAGTCATAAATCACGGGTGTGGATGTCTCCCATCCCCACGCACTCTCAGCCCTTCTGCAGTTGCACCACACTGGCCACTTATGCAAATTTGCTCACTTTCCCCAAGCTTTGCCACCCTTTCCTACAATTCCTACACACTCTTCCTGAACCTTGCCATACCTCCTTTGCACCCTTGTGCACCCCTGTGGACCCTTTTGCATCCTCCTTGAACTTTGCCTTACTCCTTCATACCCTTATGCACCTTACTCAAGCCTCACTGCATCTCCCTCACACACACATACCCCTCCTCAAGCTTCATCATGCCTCCCTCACATCCTTGCATCCCTCCCCAGGGCTTGTGCCTCCTTTAGACTTTGTGCAGTCCCATACACCTTCCCAAGTCTAGCCATGCTGCCCATGCACCTTCCCCACCCCTGAGCCTTGTCCTGTCTTCCCTATGCCCTTACATACCCTCCCCAAGCCTTGCTGTGTCTCCCTCACATCCTTCCATACTTGTCACTTCCTCATTTTCTATCCAGATCCTTCTTTCATGGTGATGCAGCTGGGGCCTAGTTTTGTCTTCCTGCTTTTTTCGAGCTTGCCTATTGAGTGCAGAGCAGTAAGGCCCATAGAGGGCCTGTCAGGTCCACTGAAGCACAGGGTGGTAAAAAGCACAGAGTTGGGAAGAGACAGATGGTGGAGGAGTTGAAGTGCCCCTATAGTTGTCAGTATGAGCAGGTTTTCAAGTTTTGATTGATCATGTGACTACGGGGATGCTATAACGGTCATAACATTGGGGACTCAGTATAACTATCATTTGTTCACTGCCACCATAACTTTGAATGGTTGTTGGAGGGATGATTGTAACTTGAGGACCACCAGTACTTCTTAAGGAAGCGTGGATAGACATAAACAGTAAGAAGGAATAACAGATTAGCATTCAAACTCTGCTGAAGTGTTAAACATGGTGGGTTTCCAGAAGCAACCAATTCCAGATTGTAATATAGTTTATTCAGAGCCTGCAAACTTGATCTTTTATTGTATAACAAAAGATTATAATGAGGCTTAAAAAGAAGTATGAAAAAGAAAAAAACTAATTAATAAAATACAGAAATTGTATCTGAATTTATACCTGAAATAATGTGATAAATAGAAAACTAATCCTAACTTTTAAATCATACTATTTCCCAGTAATGAAACTGAAGACAAAGATGCAGACCAACTAATGTTTTTTTTTAAATGAAAATATAATTTGCAATATTATTGCAAAGCGTATTTTCTGGGAAAATGCTTTACCGCACACTGCGTTATTGCTAAAGGTAAAAAGTAATTCTGATGAATAAATAACAAGTTATAGAAATGCATTGGATGGTCTAGTAGAGAGAATCCTTTTTCCTAGATTAAAAGACAGTAAAGTAAAAATTGCCACTTCATAACTGCCATAGTCAACAGCTAGTGTACCCATTCAACTTTGGAAGCCGTGAATGTTGATAAATAATTGGTTGTTTGTATTATATACATTTGAAGAGTCTTATCATACTCATCCTTTCTCTTCTCAACCCTAATTATTTCCAGTTCCCTCTATTTCTCTCCATATGATTTAGTTTCCAGTCCTCTTATCTCTGTTGTGAAATTGCCCTAGTTTGCCTTGCTTTTAACTAGAACACAGTATTTGGCTTGATGGTGACTGACCGATACAGTGGAATAGAGTGGAATTATTACTTCTGATTCTGAAAAATGTAACTGTCTTTATGCAGGCTGAAATCACATTTGCCTTTTTTGTAGACAAGGGAAACTGTTGACTATTATTCGGTTTGCAAAATTACAGTTGTTCTTTTTCAGAAGTATTATTACTAATGTGAATGTCTTGTATTTTTAATGTTATTTCTATTGCTATTATTTCTATATTAAATTTATATGCTCCTTATCAAAGTGACCCTGGGCAGCTTACAATAAAAACAAGAATATAGAAATATTAAAATTAACGATTGCATAAAACTAGGAACCAGTATATGAGTGGAACAGAGGTGGGATCTTCTTTATTGGTCCACTAGCCACCTCCAGTATAGAACACCTCCATCAGAACCCCAAGCAAATCGGCAGAGCCAGGTTTTGAGACCTTTTCAAGAGGCCAAGAGGGTGGAGGCCGATCTCACCTCCAGTGGCACGATGTTCCAGAGGTTGGGGGCCAATCTATTACATTTGCATTTGGTTTTTCTCTTCAGTTATACATTGAATTACAATTCCCATCTGCCACAGTCATCATTATGCTTCAACAATTTAAACAAGATATCCAGCAAGATAAAACCATTGAAGCCGTTATATCTTATAAAAGTTATAATAGATTCCATAGTAACCCTAAAATTATTCAGTCATTTCTTCAAGTTAAGGTTGCTTTACCTGACTAAATACCAAATGCATTTGATTTCTGTATTAAATTCATGCTTCACTGGGATATTTTCACCAGTAAAGAAAGGCCAGAAAGTCAGACCGTAAGCTAGTAAGTAAATTAAAATATGCATTTGATTATGTCCTACTTTTCTGTTCAAGTTAAACTTTCTCTATTCATTTTGGTTAACTCTGGATAAGCGTAATATATGTAGTCTTCCATGGAAGCACTTCTAGGCATTGTTAAATCTTGCAGCGTCTTCCCCCCAGTCACATGACCATATTCTGGGCATTTGGCACACTGTTGCCGAGTACCCTGCGATCATGTTATTGCATTTGCTATATTTTCTGCTGGTTTCTAAGGAAACCAGCAGGGAAGGTTGCCAAAGGAGGAAATGGAGGTTTTGAGATCTGTTCTTCCAGTGTGCTGAGGTTCCCCTCCCTTTTCTGCATGGACAGGAAATCCTCCCACACACTGGCGGAATAGGCCTCAAATCTGGCAAATACTAGCAATAAATAAATTCTGAAAGGCTGGCTTTGCTAGTATTGTGTCCTCTGGAGTGGAGAAGGACACTAGTCAAACAGGTGGATTCCAGAGAAGAAAGACTCCAATAAAAGCAGGATACAAATAAATAAATAAGTTGAAGACTGTTGTGTCCTGAGCCTGCAGAAGCAGGCTCGGGACGCTGCAAGAGTCCCGGGCATTGCAAAAGCTGCCTGGGACCAGACTGAGCGGCGCCAGCCTTGCGCGCATGCGCAAGGCGGGAAAAGAGTGCCTGCTATTGGTTGTGGTTGCCCGGGGATCTGGGAGTATAAAAAGAGGCCTTCGTGCCTCTGCTCTTGTTGGTTGGTAGTTGTGACTGAGAGAGAATAAAGATCTGTTCTGTAACATGAATTGCCTCCTTCGCCATTTATCTCCGGACTTAACAAAGACTACTTGCAATCTAATCTTAATTCTGTAATTATTCCTGAATTACTCAATTTTAAAAAGTGTAAAATTGAATTGCATTAACTGTTGGAGGGAAAGGATGAGTCAATCTAGCATACTCACATTGCATTTTACTATACATTGGTTAATGAAAGAGGCAAGAAGACTTTTGACATAGTTGTCTCCTTGTTTTTTAAGGGAAAAATGAACCTTTGCCTGATATTTTAATCTTTTTTAAGATTTAAGAAATATTCACATTTTTTTCAGATCGCAATAAAAATGAACACAAAAAAGTTGATGTATTATTTATATGGAAAATGGCTCTTTGATAATGAGAAGGCTGCTCAATATTTTGGTGCTGAACACTGGTAATCAAAATGTCCTCTTTGAATTACAACACCACAGTGAATTAACCATTTCCTACACATTGATTTGTACTTTCAGATTTGCACAATTCTGTTAATGTAGCCTTAAAATAAGGCAGAATTGGCTCATTTAGTTGTGTTACCTCTCTGGTTTACCCATGAGGGCTGACAGTAGGTAAACAAATCTGATAGTTTTAAAAGAATTGTCTTACAAGTACTCACTCTTATATAGACATATATTTAAGGATTTTGAAACTTGGGTTTTTCACTGTTGATAGTCTTCCAGGGATTAATAGTTTACCAAACATATTAGAAGTGATACTTTATTTTTAAAAGTTTTTATAAATTGTTGTAGTTTGTATGTAATAGAAGAGGCATACATTTGAAATGTACTGCCTTTCATTTAGTAATCATTCCAAGTTACAATGGAAAAAGATACTGATGCTAGCACTTGTGCAGCATTCCCACGGTCTTGTGATTGTGACTGGATGCTAGACCTCCAGCTTGCACTTATGATAGTTGCCAAGTCCTGCAGTTATGGAATCCCCTTTATTTATGACCTTCCCAGCTGGCTTCCAACAAGCAAAGTCAATGGAGAAGCTAGCAGGAGGTCACAAGTCATACTTGTGTGATGTCTCACTTAATGACTATGAGTAATTTATTCAACAACTGCAGCTAAAATGTAAAATTGGGTGTAGTCACCCGATGCCTCACCTGATGACTATACTGCTTAACAGTGAACTTTTGCAGTCTCTATTTGAGGACTGTCTGTATCCTATGTGGTCTTGAGTCCACAACAAAACAAATCATAAATTGAATTAGGACTTAACAGTTGCTGATTAGTGACAGTCTGTGATTGGGGCAAGATATTTGAATGAAAACTAATCTAGGATTTCTACATATTGAAAACGAAGGAAGCTTGGTCAGCTTCATGGATAATCTTTGCTGACTATTTAATTTTTCAGAGACTTTGATAGCATCTCCTTTTTGTTTTTTTAAAAATAAATGATTGTCTAAGATTAGAACTAGTGGTACCATAATTGAATTCCTGTTTTCTGGGTCAGTTCAGAAGGTGTTGCTCGAAGATTACTGCTCTGTCCATTGCATTTTCATGAAAATATTTCACAAGATTCAGTTTTTATCTTCGGAATCATGTAATAGAAATAAGAAGAAATGCAACTTGCAAGTTTTAAAATAAATGTGTTGCTTACCAATTTGTGTCCAAGCACTATTAAAAATATTGACCTTTAAAGTATAAAATAGTTCAAGACATTGGCACATAAATTATCCAGTATAAGACTTCTCCTTTTAAAGTCCCTGGGACACAGTTTTTTGTTACTCCAGCCTTTGACACCAGATATGTTGTAATTAATAGCAGGGTCTTTTTGATTATGCTGCTATGCCCTTCAAACATGTTCCTTTTCTGAACACTCTTGCTGTTTTTCTTTTTTCTTTTGGAAGGGGATAGAAGATAATTTCATTTCCTTTGACTATGTCTTAATGTGATTTCTATTTTTATATTGTTTTTGATAACTTTATAATTTCTACTTCATATAAGTCTTCTTATATATATATAAACATAGCTATATATCTTAGCTATGGCTAAGTGAAGGGATGAATATAAACTAGAATCCTATAGACATTTTATGGAATAATATATGGATCTTAAGGCATTCATTTTAAAGTTTTATTTTGGGGAAGTATATGTGATTGTATGATGACGTATACATAATACCAATTATTGCATCATACAAAAACCCCTTTTTAGTAGGCTCCTACATATGTCTAATCATAGATACCATGTCCATGTAGATTACGAATACATAGATTACAAATAAATTTTTTTAACATATCAAAATAAAAATTAAAAGCAGGGTTTTTTTTAAAATTTGGTGATGGTCTTGTATTGAAAATTTAAAGCTTTGAGATGAAATTTGAAAATATAAATAACATATAAATAACATGTAATGAAATGGATGTTTTTGACCTAAAATTCATTAAGCACTTGTAAGCCATGTACAGTGTAAAACTGCGATAGCATATAGGAAATTGAAATGATTTTCTTGACAAGCTTGACATTAGGAAAACCATAATTATGTGGAAATTGATCCAATAAAAACATTTGAGTTAATCTCCACTTTTTAAAATCACCACACATTGGGGCCAATTTTGTAGCCTGCAAGCTTTACCTGCAGTTTGTGGCAAGATAGAGGTCCCTATCTGGACTTCACTCAGTGGGGTAGAACTTCATGTGTATGTCAGGATAGGGGTTTTTATTGTACCATGTGTATAAGCCACATAAAGAAGCTAGAGCAATGTGTTACCATTTTCTTTTCCTAACGAAGATGCAGTTTTAAAATGAGCTTCTCAGCCTCTTTCCTCTCATTCTTTTTCCCCTTGGGGGAAGATAACCCCTTGGTTATCTTTTCCAGGTGAATCTCTCAATTGGGTGTAAGAGTAAGGTAAAGAAGTAAATGAGAAAATGATATTGAAGACATTCTCCCACTTTTGCAATCTCCCCTTAACATGGCAGTCGTTTTTTGTTTTTTTTTAGAAAACTATAACATCTTTAAAATATAGTGACAAACCTATGGCCTTTGACATATTGCCGAACTACAGCTTCTGGCCATCATGGCCAAAGATGAAGAAAGATAGGAGCCACAGACTCCCTATGTCTCTTCCAAGAAAGGGTATTATTAAAGGCCTTATGTTTCTGATGTAGTGAAATGTTTACATGTAGATTTCAATATATGAACTAGTCAGCATCTCCCTTTGCCTCCTCACTGCAGCGTTATTGTAGTTACAAAGACCAGCTCTTCAAAGATACCACAATTAGTGACTTACTCTGTTTTCTAGAGTCGTTCAACTATCATTGAATCAAGATAATAGTAATGAAAGATGGGCTTTCTAAGCAAGTGCTGAACAATGCCATAAGATGTGCGTCATTAGTACAGAAATATAGGTGACCCTTGCTTAGCTATTCATTTAGCAATCATTCAAAGTTATGACTACTTATGATTGGTCTTCAAGGTTTTAGCCATTGCAGCATGCTCGCAGTCATGTGATTGCAGTCTGGGTACTTTGTGACTGGCTCACAATTACAACATTTTCAGTGTCCTGTGAACATAGGATCACCTTTTGCTACCTTCCATGCTGGCTTCTGACAAGCAAAGTCAAATGGAAAGCCCGTAGGAGGTTTCAAGTGGCCATATAATTTTGTGCTTAATGACCCAAATGGGATTTGTCAACTGGAAGTGCTCCTTCACTAAACAGCATAGTCACATGATGTCACCCTTTACAACCATGTTTCTTAGCGACGGAAATTCTGGTCCTAATTAACTTCATTAACTGAGGACTACCTGTACTTTAAAGAGAGAGCTCCTCATGCTAAAATCTACTTAAACATTTGTTTACCCAATCAAATGTTACATCTCATGATATTCCATCCATTTTTCTGATCTGCATGTCAAAGCAATGTATGAATATGTTCAATGTGAACAAATTGAATTATTTTTAATTGAAACAGGAAAATTGTTTCTATGACATACTTTTCATTTTATATATTAAATATTCTTTCCACTCTCCTTTCTTAAACTTTAATCTGAAACATGAAGCGCTATTAAATTTTTGTGTAAAAAGGACATTTTCAATTGGAATATCATGATATTTCTTTTAATGAACAAAAAATGAACATTTCCCATTTTTCAGGCAATTTGAAACTTCCAATTTTGATAATTTTCCCCCATCATGTAGCTTAAAGTAACATATAAGAATCTTCTGGCCATCTCTTAACACAGCACAAACCAAAGAGTTGCTAAGCTTCTACAAGTTAGGGACATAACCGGTTTATAGAATGTTCCCTGCTATTACTTTCTTACCTTCAGTTTCAAATACATATATTATTACGGCATTGCAAACAAGCGTATTTTCAATTCAGGGAAAAAGAAATGAATGATACAGGTTATATGTGATCCTACACCAATCTCTTCTTCAGAAAGAAACTGATTTTATGACTTATTTGCATAGTTGTTAAGCGAATCATGGCATTTGTTAGGTGAACCATGCAATTGTAACAAATCTGGCTTCCCCCATTGACTTTGCTTGCCAGACCTTCCTGCCGGGAAGGTCATAAATGGCCATCACATGATCCTGGGATGCTGCAGTCATCGCATCAAAAATACATGCCAATTGCCGAGCACCTGAATTTTGATCCATGTGACTGTGGGGATGCTGTGACAGTTGTAAGTGCAAGGACCAATTGTAAATATTTTTTTTCCAGTATTGTTGTAACTTGGAATGGTCGCTAAAAGAATGGTTGTAAGTTGAGGGCAACCTTCAGTAGGTCAAAATTTCTCTCTGGAAAATATGAGAGCTAATCAGTACTTTGAATGATGTTCCTAAATAGAAGAAATTGCTCAGGATATATCTTTATGTTAACTTTCCTTTTATATCAGAAATTTAGGAACTGTGATATAAATGTGCATTGTAATGTTTACTTGATACATTTACAGGAAAATGGAAATATGTCCATGATATTTTAATTATAAATCTTCAGATTTTTTCCCCTCAAGATGGTATAAGATGGTCATGTGGAATAAAGAAGTTATGAAACAAGTTGTCACTCTGTGTATAAGACCGCATGGCCAGTCCATGATAAAAAAAATGTTCGAAATACCTTATTTTTGGAATCTTTTAATAGGAAGTTTCATTAAACACTTACATTTTCTTCGTATCCAAGTAATATCCCTCTTCTTCTCAACTAAAATGTTAAACAGTTTTATATGAAAGATAATGAACTTCTGGAATTTAGTCCTTTGTATTAAGATTCCAATAAAAAAGAACGGCTTAATGGTTTTGGATATTCCAGATAATTTGGCTTCTTTACAAATATATTCTGAAGTTAAACACATTCAGCAGTTATATGCATACACAATGGAAGGTTTTAAAATCTTTCTTTGCATAAGACTTCTACATGCCATGTCATAGTAATAGCCTCATCTGTTTTTGAAATGCATAGAGCTATTATTCAGGAACACCCTCCTCCCCCCCCTTGCCTCAACTATTCTCTGAATGTCCATGCATTTATTATTTTGGAGTAATATTGGCAGTATATTATAAGGCACATACTGTATACAAATGATTTTTTTAAATTCATGGTAGCAACGGAAATTTCAAATTTCGCGGTGCTTGGAAACGTATTTAATGCTTTTTCTTCTTTGGGATTTGCTTCTGTTAAATTAGATTTCATTTGTGTTGAGACCAGAATTTTAAAGGTTTCTGCCAATCTATATTTAAGTCTATAGAATCTTGGTTTTTTTTCCGCCTGTGAATTCCTTATTGCAGCATACAACTATTAAGATTGATCCTAGAGATAACTTCTCTTTTGTGCATGAAGTAAACCTACTGTTCATTGAAGAATTAATATGTCAAGCTATTTTTTTTTTTAAAAAAAAGCTCCTTTGTTTGTTTCACTTGCTTTGAAAATATTTTCTTTTATATGTTATCTGCCTTCAGGCTCTCACCTAGCCTTCACCATGCTGATTATGAATAGGCTTAAAGCTGTACAATCAGAGATAGCAGGTTCAATTTCAAAGATAGCTGTTCATTTTTCAGGTTCTTTCATTGTAGCCTGGTTTAATCTGCCCACGCCAAGATAAACACTAAAAAGATTTACCTTGGTGAAATAGTTATTTTAAACATAAAATTGGGAAATAATTATAGAAGTGGCAATGGCTAACAAGCATCAACACAAACCAAACTAAACCTGAACAGCTGCTCTTTCAATTATGATAACTACTTTTTTTTAATTGAATAACTATACTGGTATAGTTTAGAACATAATTTTTGAATCATGTAGGAATTTGCAAATTTTCTTACTTGGTCTATAAATTATAGCTGGATTTCCTGCCTAAACTGTATTGTGTAGTACACCAATGCAGTTTGATTGATTGTAAATATTGTCAGAGAACCGAATCCAGATAAAAGAAGTGATAATTGCAAGGAACTATAATTCCAGAGCAGTGTTTTATCAGCCACTAGAAAAGCAAAGGTGTAATTTGGAGATGCTTCTAGTTTGAATATTGAAGAAAAAAAGAGAGGGGGATGGTAGAGGAATGAGATGGTTAGATATTGGCTTCGACACAACAAACATGAGTTTGGACAGATTCTGGGAGACAGTGGAGGGTAAGGGGACCTGGCATGCTGTGGTTCATGGGGTCGCAAAGAGTTGGGCATGATTTAGCAACTGAACAACAACATTTGAATTCCTGTGCTTTCCTAGATTATCTAATAGAAGTGAAGGCACCAAGCTAGAAGCCTGGAGACTGAATTCTAGTCCCACCTTAGGCAAAGCCAGCTGGGTGACTTGGGACCAGTCATTGTCTCTCAGCCTAACTCACCTGTCAGAATTGTTGTGGAGGAAATAGGAAGAGAAGGAGTTTTAGGTGTGTTCATTGCTTTGAGTTGTTTATAAAGATAATAAAAGCAAAATAAGGTTGCAGTGGTCAGGATACAACTATATTAGCTTTGGTGGATAAACCAATTGTGTCCCCTAAAGTAATGGGATGTCTGCTGGTAAGCTTCTTTAAAGTAGAGTATAAATAATGTACTGTACATGGTGCTCCCTTTGGGTCTACTCTGGAGACCTCCAATTGGTACAAAATTAAATAGCCACTTTAAGCTTGGGAAGAACGTGAACAGACTATATTGCATGTTGAGTAAAGCAAAGCTCTGTCTACCAGTAGGGCAACATGTAAAATGCTGACTATTGTATTTAAAGTTGTAGGTAGCTGGAAAAGCATCTGTTGTTTATATGAATCTCCACACTTACTGAGATCTTCTAGGAAGTCTTGTATTTAATTTATTAACTAATATTTCAATTTATATAGCTGTCCTTCCCATCAAAGCAATTCTGGGAAGCTTACAACATTTAAAAACAACTAGACAACTAGACAATATCTCATATCAGAGATATTTCCTTACTTACCACTTGGGCACTCCCTTGCACTCTTCCAGAACCTTGCTGTGCCTCCCTTGCACCATTGCACACCTTCACTCTGTTCCCAGCACATGCTGCACTGCTGCACAACCCCCCCTGACCTATGCAGGACCTTTTGCATACCCTCTCTCCCTCTTCCTGTCTGTTGTGGGTCCTCGCCTGCCAGCAGATCTGGCAGCCAAGTCAGATGAATTGGATGAGGGGGAAGGGTTGCCTGGGGTCACATCAAAGTCTGTGGAAGGCTCTGAGGAGCACAAATACTCAGAGCTATATGTGACACCGGGCCCATCTGCTCATGCTCAGGCAGAGAGACGGATAGGTTGGGGCATGAACTGAGTGAACATGAGGAGCAGCTGGGGCCTGTTCCAGATGCACGGATGCGCATGGAGGAAAGGCGTGCAGGACAGCGAGGGAAAGTAAAAGACTCTAAGAAGCCATGCCCTGGCTGGACTATAAAGAGGAGAAGTGGGGGAGAGCTGGTTGCCAAAGGCAACTGTTCATGCTACAGCTTTGTGCTTCTGTCGTTGGATTCCTTGCCTCAGGATTCTTGGATATTTAACCAGGTTTGTCAGATTTCTCTGTGTTTGACTGACTTAAACCTTGAGCATTCCAGCTGAGAACTCAGAGACTGATCTTGTTTGTTTCAGCAGCTAAAGGACTGGTTGGAGTTTTGTTCCATAAAAGCTGTGTCAAAATAAAAGGGGTTTATCTTACCAAGTCCTGCCTTGTTCAATGGAAAGGGATTTTTCTTCGCGAGTAAGCGGTTGAGCAGTATTCGTGGAGGCTGGGAAAGAACACTGTCCCACTGTGCCTCTTGCACACTTTCTGGACTGACATGGTGCCTCTTGCCCCCCACACACTCACCAACCTCCACTTACCTATAAATCTCAGATACCTTTTGAAAATAGATTTTTTTATCTTTTCTATTTTGAGAATAAAAGATTAAAATACCCTACTATCACCTTCAAACTATTCTTCCCTTCTCATGATCTTAAATAATATTTTCTTTCTGCTTTTGAAACAAATAATAATTTAAAAAATCTCCTATGTTCGGTTTTAATGTGAGTCTGTATTTTACAGTATGGATTCTCAGATAGGTGGGGAGAAAATACTCTATATGGCGCACACAAAATGAAAAAGTGGTAAGGGAGAAAGTAGTGAAATAGCCTGGACAGTACATACATTTATTACCACTGCTAATAGATACAGTTTATAGTGGTGTGGAGTTTCATGGAAGTGAGGGATCCAAAACTGGTTGCTTTGCTATATGTCATACTTATGACGAAGCAATGTCTACTAGCATCATAAGAGCTAAAGCTAAATGTTGCTAAGTTGGCTATACATTGCTATATACTGCTTTAACAGTACCAGTGTAAAACAGATAAACTCGGTAATCTTAGTTTTTCTTCTAATCTTGAATTCTGTATTTTTGATGGATAACCTGAAGCATTATTAACATCTCCTCTTCAAAATCCAAATCCCAGATATGTTATCTCCAGCTAACAGTATGTGTTTTGGCTTCTTAAAGGCAAAAAACAATCTATTTCTACAGGGATGGATAGGTTTGCTCAACAGTGTTTATTCACTATTTTTGTTCAGAGTTAATGTGATTAGACTGTTAAAGATAATGGTAAGACAACTTTTCAAAGTGTAAAAAAGTCCAGGAATAGTTTTCTTTATCTGATGGGCACTGAAGAGTATAGAATATTTCTTTCATTTAAAAATACCTAAAGGGAATATATGGGAAACAAGCATAGAAGTAAAAATGGTACTAGTGCATTTCAAAGGCTGGGTATTAAAATGCAATCTGAGTTCAAATTGATTTTTTTTTAAATAAAAGTTTTTTGTCAGCTCAGATCTCATTTTTTTTTGTTACACTAATCCATATCCAGTTCTGTTGCAAAAATTGTCCATTCAGTAAATAGTTCCATTGTCATTTCACTTTGACTGAACATAGTCTAAGACTAAATTTCATATTTAGATATAGCATGATAATAGATTCAGTTTGTGATTTCCAGTAAGAATGAACATAACTTTTTACAAAAGAGTTGAAAATGTTTTTGAAGAAAACACAAGGCTCATGTTGCTTAATTGTTGCCACTTTCACTTCACACAAACATAGAATTTGTACATGTAAGGAAGATGCTAGAATGACTGTATTGTTTTTGGAGATATAATAAACAGAATCAGTGTATACATTAATATTAATACAGGAGCCACTTCGGTCTAGTGAATCATTGAATTAATAACATAATTGTTAAGTGAATCCAGCTTCCTCCATTGATATTGCTTGTTGGAAGCTGACTGGGAAGGTCCCAATAACGATCAGGTGAATGTAGGATGCTGCAACCATCGTAGATGCCAGTTTCCAAGTACAGAAATCATGCTCAAGTGACTGTGGGATGGTGTGATGGTTGTAACTTTGAGAGCAGGTCATAAGTCCCTTTTTTCAGCATCATCATAGCTTTGAATCATCATTAAATTGAGGACTATCGGTATTTAGTCATTAAAAATTCCTTGTAAAATAATATCTGAAACTAAAATTAAATAAATGTATTAGATAAGTTACTACATCAGCAGTATTTCATAGGATCATGCTTTAATGATAAAGACTTCTATCTTAAGGTTTTGCTGAGTTTCGTTTTTTTAAAGAGGATCCCTGAAGTTCTCTGGGCTGAAATGTCTGACATGATTAAAGATGAAGCAAACAAAAATATCCAGAAATGTAAAAAGCAGAAGGCAGCGAAATAGCTGTCTACTGAGATGTTGAAAATTATTGCAGAGATAGAGAAAAACTGTCAAATTAAAAGTTGATATCCATAGAAGAACATGTAGAAACAAGGAGCTATCTAAGTAAGCAAAGAAATTGAGGATAATTGAATGCAAAGGACAATAAATTATTTAAAACAATTACTTTTATGTAAAGATTTCCATGCTAAAAACAAAGAAGACAAATGTCTATTAAAGAAAGAAGATATAAAGAGATAACACGAAGAAAGAGGTAGCAAAAAGTAGTCAAAAAGATCCCAGGACTGATGATACAGTATGCATGAAGGCTTTATGCCTGAACTAGTGCCAAATGTTTATGAAATGAAATGGGCTCTAGAAAATATTATTAACAAGAAAGCTGAAGGAGATGTTGAAATACCCAGAGGATTGTTTAAATCTGAAAATAGGATACACTTGAAGCACTTACATGCAGTTTATAAACTAATATGGAAACATAGCAGCGACCAATGAAATAGATTTTTTTTTTATTCCAGTGCTAAAAAAAGAGCAGAGAGAGGAAGCTCAAGCTACCAGACAGTTTCATTTGTTTAACCTGTTAGTGGATAATACGCTGTATCCAGACTCCTACATTGAATAAGAACAATCAGATGTCCAGGCTGCATTCAAAAGAATCAAGAGTATCTGAGGTTACATTGCTAATGTTCAGTTCATAATGGAAACAAGGAAGCTCTAATAAGACATTTGTTTTTGCTTTGTTAATTCTAATTGTCAGCTCTAGACCTGCCTTAGGGAGGAAGCCAGCTGAGTGACTTTGGGCCAGTCACACACTCAGCCCAACCTACCTCACAGGATTGTTGTTGTGGGGAAAATAGGAAGAGGAAGGAATATTAGGTATGTTTGCCTCCTGGATAGAGCTCTGATGTCATTCTTAGGATCTGTTGGAGCCACTCTCCCAGCTTAAGAGCGAGTGCTCTTAACCACCACTGGAATCACTTATTTTCCACATTTTTTCCAGTTCCTCTTTCAGGCTGTGGTACTTCTTCAGTTTCTCACACTCTTTCCTGAGGTTGGCGTCAATTGACAGTACTACCTCTATCACGATCACTGTCTTTTGGTCAGTGTCTGGTTGATTGGCCTTTCTGTCTGGAACTGGACGTCCCATAGGATCTTAGCTTTCTTATTCTCTACAACCTTTTATGGGGTCTCCCACCTAGACTTAGGAAGGTCTAATTGATATTCTGTACAAATGTTCCTATGCACAATGCCCGCTACTTGGTTGTGCCATTCAGTGTTTGCTGTTTCATTCTGCATCTTACTCATTTCCACTATGTGTTGGGCTGTCTCTGAGGCCTCTCTGCATAGCCTGTATCTTGAATCCTGTCTAGTATGGTAGACCCCTACTTCTATGGTCTGGAACTTAGTCCTGTTCTTGTGCTGCTATGATAGTCCAGCCCTTTCTAGCCACTAGTAGGATTTCCTAATGTCTACCATTCAGCTATTTGTCAATGGTACATCACATGCAGGGTCTTCCCATTACACTTCTCTTGATCTTCTGTCCCCCTCCTCCCCATTTGCTGCTTCTGGCTTATATACTATATATTATATATAATTATTGAAATAGTTACATATTAATCAAGGTTAAAATCATTAAGCAATAATTAAGTTCCTAGAAAAATAGTTATATTAGTAATGCTAAATTCTTAGATTAATACATCTCTGAAACTAAATATGGCATATAAAACTATGCCAAAAGTATAGTCTACCACTAAATGAGTAAAACTATCTAGAAAGAGCATTTAACTTGCTGCTAAAACTTTTTTTTAGTAAGCTTTTTTTGGGTTCATGAAAAGTCAGCTATTAGTTTTGACTGCTGGTCCACTTTTGCTTTTATGTTGCTTTAAAATAGGGTGATTAAGTTTAGAGCAATTTTAATGGATTGAAAAAAGAGTTCACTATGGAAATTGGATAATAAATACCACCTAGCATGCTCCTAGAAAAATAAAATTCTTGATTGTCTGAAATTGCCTTTTACACTTCATCTAAATGTACTAGTTACCTTTTTAAAACAGAATGTCTTTAATGAAATAAGCCCTTAAAAATTATAGCGAGTTCATCTACTGTGACCTTTAAGTGAGAATCATACACACCAGTAAGAGACAAGTCTTAAATAGAGATTTTCTGGAGATGTTACATTTCCCAAGAGGCTAAGTCAGTTTGTCTTTGGTTTATTTTAATGTTACGAGAGACAAGTAATAATTTTATTGAAGTATACTGCCCTAGAGTGTATCTTAGAATTCTAATTATTCCATTTTTAAGTGCTGACTTATTTAAAATTTTCATATAGTTTAATTGGAATAGCAACATACTTTATGGCAGAATAAGCATAGAAGGCTTTGATACATAAGTTTAAAAATCAGCATGACACATTCTAGTTTTGAGATAGGATGTATTTATGTTGTAGTTGCAACTCTAAGACCCTGGATAGTTGTTATCCTACCTAACTGGATCCAAGGCAGATCTGGCCATAACATACTTTTAAGCATTTTCCTCCCTTTATTTTTTGCCTGCTTCAGAGCTATGGGATTGATGATTAATGGGCCTACCCTCTTTTCACAGTCCTCAATGTTTTTTTTAAAATCAGTTTTAAATCCTGCTTTTTTATTAAATTGCCTGAAACAGTTTAGATTTTCCATTACAAAATCTCCTAACTAAAAAAATGTGAAAACATATAACTGGATTATTCTGATTCTTTCTAGTATTTAAACAAATATACTTGACTTCCATAGTATGTTGCGGTTTAGTATCAAAACCATGCATGAATTAACATTTTCATCATTCAGAGTGAGATCTAATATTTGTTCTATTCTTCAAAGTTTAAAATACAGCATAAAAACCTTCTCAGACAATGTGCTTTTTAGTATCACAAATTATATTAATCAAGGTACAAACATTTAGATAAGCCTTTTAAAAAAGCAGTCCAGTCTGGGATCTGTACATCACATATTTCTGTTTTGTACCTCCATCAGAATCTTCTGTGGTTGAGATTTTTGTGGAAAGCCTATTCCAGAGTCCACGCCTTAAAGACATAACTCCTGTTTTTAAAAATTAGTTTGGATTGCTGCATTAGTTGCATCATCAGGAACTTTCTCCATCAGGAAGGAATTGCATTTTTCTCCTCTCTTTTACCCTTTGGTATTTGTACTTTTTTCTCCTTTTCTTCTCTCTTTTGTCATAAACATAAAAAAAAGCTTTTAAATTGTTCCTTTGTTCTTTCTTTTGAAAGAGAACTAGTGGAGTGTGATGTTAGCATTTTCAATCAGGGTGTTTCAGAAATGTACTAAGTATTGCAGTATTCATCCCTGAGATGCGCTTATATTACTGCTCATTAACTGATGTATACACTGTCAGATCATAGAGTAGATAGACACAAGCCTAACATGCACACTCAAGTGCCCTACTTTGATAGGAAGCCATATTAGCTGTTGATTTACTAACATAAAACACACTGAGCTGAGTATCTAATGACTTGTGACTGGCCCTGAAGGCTTCATGCTGGCTCTAAGAGATACAGTTCCGCTCCTCTGATATTAGGTAAGTGAAGATACTAGTCCACCAACTCCAGGCAGAGTGTGGTACCTCTACTTGGTAAACAGAAAAGAAAATGACCCTTCAAAGATGAGCAGACGTAGGAGAAAAGAAGATAGCCCTTTCTCTTCATTAAAACACCTATTCACTGTCATGATAGTAGCAGCTCTGCTGGACCCACCATTGGCATCACTATTGCAAATGATACGACACCTTCACTGCATTTGATAAATGTCCTTTGACCGTATCTCACCCTCCATTGTTTATTGACCCAGGGTAAACACCAGAAAGGGAAATCAGAAAAATAATCCCTCCTAAGTTCTAAAGGAGCACTTTGACATAAAAGGTAGTTGCATCCCAATTTCTGACCACTATAAAGGAGTTACTAGGTTGCCCAGTTTTGCCAGGTTCTAGAAATTGTGGAGGTTGATACCATAGAAAAACTTCCAGTATTTTGCTATGTTGTAATTGTTGAATCAATATCACTGGGGTGTGAAATAGCCACTTACATTTCTTATGATCTTCAGCAAAATGGGCAAGTGTCACGTCAGCCTCTAGGCACTTAACACTTCGTTCTACTATCAGCTACAGTTGGCAAAAGCCGCATACATGATTCAGCAAATTACAACTTTACTGCAGAAAAGTTTCAAGCCTTAGAACACTTGATCACTGGAGTGCAAAAGCCTCAGAGGCTCACGTAGCTATATTCTGGGGTTTGCCAGAAACTTTGGTTTCCTCCTCCTGCTCTTCTAAATTAATAAATACTTGGTGGTTGCATAATAGCATTTGGGAAACTGTTTATATAATGAACGTTTTTGGATTGACAACTGTTGGTTCTTTTTTTATCTCAGTAGCTGTAGCCCCCTACATCAAACATTTATCAGTACAGTCCCCTCTTTCACCATACTATAGAAAATAAGGACTGATTTATTTATTAAACTTCTATGCTGCCCATCTTGCCCATGCAACTCTAAGCGGTTTAAAGCCATTCAATAAAAATACCATATAAAACATTAAAACAATAAATAAAGACTATCAATTTAAGATTCAGTTAGTATAGTATTTCCAGAATTTTGGCTGGGCACCTGTAAAATAAGGCAAAATCCACCATACGCGGAGCATCTTGAGTGAAACTTTCATACTTTGATTATGAAATATACATATCTTACCCAGTAAATTACAGTAAAGTAATTTAGCATGTCAATATCCACAATGACATATGGGCTGTAAAGAGAAGGATAATGTTTTTCCCAAGTTGGCATGAATAAAGTCTTCACTCGTAGACTTGTTGTTAGAACAAAGACTTCAACAAATTGAGGTGGTAGAAAACTCGAAGAGAGATGGCTTCAGTGATGTGAAAGAGGGTGTATATGATGACCCAGGTTTTTATAACTATGGAGGAAAACACATTGACAGTCCTTGTAAGGTGAATTGGAGTAAATGCTTTATATTTAAGTATTACCAGAGATTCATAATATTGACAAATATAATTAAATAATTATATTAAACAATATTAAACATTCATGAATCCATTATATGATTTTTATTTTCTCCAGTTCCTTTCTCCTTATTCTCAATTTATCTCTACTCTAAATCTTACTCTGTTCCTTCCTTTCTTAGGATGTCTTGTTCATTTTTTTTCTTTTTTCATACCAATCATTTGTAAAAATAATTCCAAAATGGACTCGGGTTAGTTTATTGTGGATAGAAATAATAAAGGACTACCAAAATTCTTATTTATTAATGGAAGCAAATTTATTGGCAACAGTATTGCTGTATTATTTATAACAACTGCTAACAGTTTAGATTTTCCATAATGTATCTTCACTTTTCATTGTTAATACTGTGTTCCATTGTATAGAGCTAGATGGAGCTGTAAGATCTATATAAATAGTTAAGGCCAATTTCAAATATACCTGTGACAAATACCAACATTTATTTAACAATTAGAATTCTAAAAAATAGTTTTGGAGATTAACAAAAAAGTGAAACAACAAACATACTGGTAAATATAATTTGCCACAGTGGTAACATGTTTTAAAACATTTACCTATAAAGTTTAATTCATAATTTTAAGTTAATATAGCATCAATATAGTTAATTATATGTATTTCTTCTGACTTTACATTTTAATAGAAAAAGAATTTAACATGCATAACACATCTAAAGTGGTATTTATAGATTAAAATATTGACATGTGTATACAATACTATTTTTTTTACTATATATATTTTACTATATTATTACTGGCTGTATATTAACTTACATCCTACCTTTAAAGATTTTTTTTAACTTGTTTGTTTAACAGATTGGAAGAAAATTTTCAATATTTTTTCCTCAGCAGAAGCTTTGCATTGCCTGTCAAAATACTTAGTTAACCTGTCAGTATACCAATTCAAAGAGCTTGGAAGCTCTTGAATATACAGGACAGGATTTTGCAGGTAGAAGGGTTTCTCAAGAAAGTAAAATTGATATTTCTCACATATGTGGAACATGTTTAGCTGTTTCTGTCATAAAATGTATTTTGCAGGGAAGTAGGCTGGACAACATTAGTGTTATTCCTATTTCTGTTGCTATTATTTTTATAACTGATATGTTTGAGGTTGATCTGTTCAGTTCTTTGTGACTGAATTTAGTTCTGACATAATACACGTAATAATATGTAACTGAAATTATTTGTCCGTGTACAAAAAGTAATTTGAGCTTTAAGAAAAGTTCCTTGGCATATTGATTCTTTTAAAATAGAATTTGTTTGATAAAGATGTTTTTAATTCTAGATTTTATCAATATTCCAAATGAATTTTTAGCCAGGGTATATTGTTTCTTTTCTGTTCTTTTTTTTAAAGGGAAAATAAACCACAATTATTTACTTTCCAAATACCAATTAGAATTTTACTTTATAATTTGCATCTATATTTATTTTATAAATATGTATTTTCATGCATATTTCTTTAAATTTGTATAATTATATTTTTTATTTTTTTAGATTTTACCTTGCCTGTATTATTTTTATAAATACCTCAAGGTGGCAAAAATATGCACTACTCCTTCCTCCTCCTATTTTGCCCATCACAACAACCCTGTGAGGTGAGTTGGGTTGAGAGTGATTGACTCAAAGTCACCCAGCTTTCATACCTAAGGCAGGAGTTGACCTCACAGTTCCCCAATTTTTAAGCTAGTACCACTTCACTAAACTGGTTGTCAAATATGGCATTTTACCTAATATGTGACTTTTTTGGCAAACAATTCTTGAAATCTTTCATTTTAAAGGTTATTTTTAAGGTTTATTCCTCTGATATGCACTTTTTCTGATATGCATGTTAATGTTCTTTTTGATCAGAGAATTAAGACTTTGCAGGACTGCAGCTTCTGACAGGTTATATCTTTCATTTCATAAAATTGGTTTAATAATGTAAAATCAAATATAAAATTACTAAACAAATTTGTTCCTGGCCTATAGGTCTCATAATATGTTTTAGTTTGTTTGTTTTAGGGATTTTAACTGAAAGGGATTCAAATCATGGCTCTTGCTATAGTAGCAGGTGGAGGTCCTTACAGGGGGAGTCTTCGTGCAACCAAGGCTGGTAATCAGTTTATGAATGTACCGGATCAGGAAGTCTTACATGCCCTGATCAGCACACAATTGGATTACTGTATTAAGTTCTCTTGAAGATTTCTTGAAGGCATCAACTTTTCCAGAATTCAGCAATTGGGCTGCTGGCTATGGAAATCTGCTATAGTAGAATTACTTACATTTAGAGCTCATTCAGCTAGCTGCTTACATGCTTCTGGTCCAATTCAGTCTATGTATATAGACCTGTACAACATGAAAGTGGGTCTGTCTTGCTAGTAATAATTCTGTTAGAGGGAGCCTGCTGAGAATTCCAGGCTTACATGAAATCCAGGGGGTATCAGCTGGGCATCAGGTCTCCTGAGTCATAACCACAGTACCTGAGAATTCCCTTCCTATAGAAGTGTATCTGGTCCTACAGTGGCCCCTTGGGAATATCTTTGAGACATAAGAGAAGGAAGAGAGGCAGACGGGAATGGCCAGGTAAGAGATCTCACCCTGCAGAAGGAATAGGAACGTGGCAAGTGACTCAGAAGTTCCCTGGAAAGTAAGACAAGAGGGGAGAGATGTGTTTTCAGACTTGAAAGATTTTGTTACTGTAACCTGACAATAAAAGTAATATTAGTGCTAATAGTTTTGGTTTCTTGTTGGGACTACCTTGAAGGGCTGACAAGCCCCAACATAGCTCCCAGTTCAAAAGATCATGATCACACTCAGTTTCAATGGATGTTTTGTCCATAGAACTATTCTGAGTGCCTTCCTTCCTTCCTTCCTTCCTTCCTTCCTCCTTCCCTCCCTCCCTTATTTCTTTCTTGTTGCTGTCCATGCCTCAGTGTACAAAAATTGGGGTGATATAGAAAAGTAGCACAAAAAAGCACAACTTAATTAGCTTGTAATAACTAACATATCTAGCTTAACTAGTCTAGTTATTAATTGCCATGCATTTAAACCAAACCCTTTTCTAAAAAGACTTGGAATTATAAATAAATACTATATCCAGATTCAGAAGACATTACGGATTGATTGCCTGTTGGCCTAAGCATGTGAATCAAGACTAATTCTGTCTGCATACTTTGATTACTCAGTATTGCCTCTTGAAAGTTATGAAACCTGCCACTACTTTTGCGGATTATTTTGGAGTAACCTCTTGAATGTATATTCCTGATCCCATGCACACATTTTCAATCTAATGTGTTTACGTCTAGGTAAAAACATATAAGGAACGGTTGCTGGAATTGGGTACGTCTAGTTTAATGAAGAGAAGGACGAGGGGGCACATGATAGCAGTGTTCCAATATCTCAGGGGCTGCCCCAAAGAAGAGGGAGTCAGGCTATTCTCCAAGGCGCCTGAAGGCAGTTCAAGAAGCAACGGATGGAAACTGATCAAGGAGAGAAGCAACCTAGAACTAAGGAGAAACTTCCTGACAGTTAGAACAATTAACCAGTGGAACAACCTGCCTCCAGAAGCGGTGAATGCTCCAACACTGGAAGTTTTTAAGAAGAGACTGGACAGCCATTTGTCCGAAATGGTATAGGGTTTCCTGCCTGAGCGGGGGGTTGGACTAGATGACCTCCAAGGTCCCTTCCAACTTTATTATTATTATTATATATGTATTCAAGGCCTTTTCTGGGTTAGCTAGTAGCTGATCATGTGGAACAATATTTTTGTTAATTAGAAAATTACAGTGATGTTTTATCTTAAAAAGATTTTACAAAATCAGTAGTTATAGCAGTTTTGATCCTGTTAAGGATTTTATAAGATTGATATTTAGAGATACTCTTCATGTGGAAAACAAGAATGTTAACCTTTTTGATTCCAATAACCTTCTTGTGATTAATACATTCTCTTTCTGCGGTAGAAATAGAAAATTATTGAAACTGAAATTGTATAAAGCAAGCTACATATTATGCTTGAGGAGGGGGAAATCACTTTTCTTCTAATCATTATCCTTTTCTTCCACATTTCCATCTATCTTGACTTGCCAGGCTATTTCATGCAGTATTTAAAAAACTAAGAGTGGTTGAAACAAAGAGTGGTTGTCATATTTGTACTCAAAATTCTTTCTTATAGACAAATGTGTTCCGGTAATTTTTTCCAAGGGTACAGAAGGAAAACTGAAGTATTAATTACAGCTACTATTAAGCAATTATTTTACAGTAAATGTATTCCAGTGTCACTGATTTTCCTTTCTGAAATTTTAAATTAGTGCTTCATAAATTCCATAAACAGAGTATTCATGAACGCAAAATTGGGGTACATGGGCCTCTTATGTAACAAGTATGTGTTTCTATGATGAGCAAAGAACAATATCTGAATAAACACATCCTCCATATATTCCTCCTGAGCCTGATATCATCATCAGAGTCTGAGTATTGAGTTATGACTGCTCAGAAACAGACTTTTTCAGTATTCTTTTATGGAATACTTCAGCTAAGAAGCTCTTCCTGGTGCCTACTCTTATTACTCATTTTTGGCACTGACTGAACATCTTTGTGTTCTTTTGGACTAGTCAATATTGTTTTAAAGAGTTTTACTTCTTCGATATTTTTTTAAAAATTGCTTATAGTATTCTGTTGGTGCCTGTTATTATTAACAAAGTTTTTACTGTAGTTCATTGTTTCTGTGTTTTTATTTATATGGATTTTACTTTTTTTTTTATTCTACAAAGTTTTGTTCACAGGGAAACGTTTATATTTTAGAAATTAGATAAAATTATTCTATCATAGTCTGATTTATGTTAGAAGTAAAGTTATTGTCTGGAGTATTTATATCTTCATAAATATGGTATAGCAAATTTATTTATTTAAATATTTTGATATTGGTTCTTTTCAGAATAATTTTTCATGATAGTTTACAACTTTGCAATACAGAAAATCAATAAACTAATTAAAAGCCTGGCAAAGTTTGTCACATTTACAATAGCTAATCAGTTAGCTGTCTTCCTTTTAAATCTCTAATTCAATTAAAATTGCAGAACTTCCTTGAAAATGAATTTTGAATGTTCTGATACATATACATATTCATAAGTAGCAATCATAAAATAAATAAAAACCGAGAAGCCACTGTACTTTTTTTTATCAGATTTCAGAAGTGGATATATTTCCCATTACAATAACAGCAAAGTTATATACTAATGGTCTACATAAATATTCAGATTTAAATTTATGTGACATTTTGACTGAACGTTACGAGGATCCAGTACCTATAGAAACTGCTGTTATAAAAGCATTGTTAAGCCCTTTGTGATGTAATTATTTATTAGCTTTCAATTTAAAAAAAACCCCACACTCTTCTTCCTCCTGCCAAATATTAGCACAATTAAGCTTTATTGTGATTTCCATGTGGTATATTGGGATGAACAAGGGAAAAACTATCAGTTGGATGTACATTTATTACTGTCTACTATTTATTACTGAGTTATGGCAGGGAATAGAAGCCTTTTCAAGTGCCAGGTGCCATCACAAAATTTTGCATGATGGCATGGCTGCCACAATGAAAGAAAATTAGAATTTTTAGTGGGAGAAATTCCATGACATTGCCCAGTTGTTCAGGATTTCAGATTAGTTGACCATAAATTTTGCACAGATTGGACATCTCCTTGAAATAACAGATAGACCTGTTGCATCCCAAGTTGTCTAGATGAAGGAGTTAAATTCAGTATGCAGCAATTTATGTGATTTGTGTAATGACATCATTATGCAAATGTCACTAATTGACAGAAATCAAGTGCTTATATATTCAGTGGAGTAGAAAGAATAATGTATACTTCCTTTTCCTGATTAGTCTATTAAATAGTGGTTTTATTGTGCTACCACAGGCTAATAAAGACATTTTTTTCAGCTAAAAATGCTCAGGATTTTTGCAAGAAAGATAGAGAAAATAGAAAAAAATAAAGAAAATAAAGTTAAAACTACTATGAGCAAATAATACAGAGGTAGCCTTTGCTCCTCTGTAAGTCTTATTTGGTTTAGTTCAGAATTGGGACAAAACCCTGGTATCTTTTCCACCACTCATTAGTCGATGTAATGAACACTGGTTTTCCTCTTAATCTTGAAGATGTTGAGGCAAGCTGGGGCTTAATAGAACTCAGTAGAACATGATAAAATGTAGCATACAATGAGGAGAATTATGGATCACTAGAAATTATAATAATGCAAAACACTGTCATTTTCAGATGTCATGACAAGCTTGGCTTATGGCAAGCAACAAACATGCCTAGATTCTTCCCGTTTGAAAGATACAGCTGTAAACCACTCATCTATGACTTACCGGTATATTGAAGTTGCATATCATCTGAATGTTACACAATGGACTGTTTTAGTTGGAATATAGAAAATCTATAAACACTAAAATATGGGTTCGATTCCATACTTTTTTTGTTGTGATATTTTTCTTTTTTCAAAATTAAAAGGTAGTCCCATTAACTCAGGAATATCTTTTAACAATTGGTTTTATTGTCATCACTGAACCACAATCTTTTGTAAATACACTTGCCTCCCTACATATGTGCACACATGCACAGCCGCATACGGGTATGTGCGTGCATATGTTGTCTATCTGTTTGTGTATATATAGTATATGGTAGGATAGAAGTACATTGAGAAAATTGAGGGAAAGTATAGAATAGCCTGGTCAGTATAAATGAAGAATGGGCTGAGCTAATGGCTCTCTTACAAATAGAAGTTCTGGTCCGACTTGTCATATATCCATATAATCCTGAGATAATTACTTCCAGAGTATTTTCACATCTTAATAATTAATCCATTTATGACCTCTTCTCAAAATAATCTTCCTGACTGCCTTCTGGGCTGGTATTTGAGATCGAAAACCTCATTTTGCTATTAAAATCCGGAAAAACCCTGGGGGAAGATACTATCTCACACTGGAATGATTAAGGGAAGACAAGGATGGTTGGTCTCCTGTGTTGGCTTCCCTATTCATTTATAGTTCAACCTATTTCACTATTGACTGGGGCTGTGCCATTGTTAATCCAGTCTACAAAAAGAAAGATAATGTATTAAACCCTGCCAATCAGTCTACTAAATAAAATCAGCAAGCATAGATCTCTATTTAAGGCTATTAGGCAGGGTTAAAAGTGGAAACATCCTAGCTGAACAGTTGAGTTTCAGAAGAGACCAATCATCACTGCATTGTTTAGTTCTCCTCCGTGTAGCAGAGAAATATTCTTCCCAGCCCAGCCATTCCATTTTTGCAGCCTTCATCAGTTTTAAATCTGGTTTTGATTTAACTCCAAAAGGAGAGACTGTGGGATAAAACAAAGAGGTTTCTTGGTATATAAAAGTCTGCTTCTATTCATTCAATCCTTTCATTATAACACCAATTTGAGACTCAGATGTCCCCCCTGGAGGCATCTCTCTGGTGTGGTCACTACTGAGAGAGGTGCGAGACAGCAGTATATTCTAGCCCCTCTTCTGTGTAATTTGTACTTCAGTGCAATAATTCAGAGCCACCCACTACTCTCCTGCATTAGCAAATTGAGTGGTCCCAGCTGTTTTGTACGCAGACAGCATTGTTATCCTATCCATCTCCCAGGTGGGAATAAAACCTTTGGCCTCTTTTCTGTTTAGAAGAAAAAATAGTAATAAATTATTAGAAAACAAAACTATTTTTCAAATGATCATAAAAATAATAATTGTCAAATCAGTGTGAATGTTATTGAGCAGGGGTATTCTCATAAATATCTTGGACTGTTATTCTAGACCTCATTGTCTGGGAGAAGACATTCTTTATACTTAACAAGTTTCAGTGTAGCTCCACAATGAGATTTTTCCATTCATAAGGAGCCCAGTTTATCTATGAAGCTTGTAAAGTCTCTGTAGCCAAGGTCATCTTATGAACAGTCTCAAATCCTCTCCTTGTTTGGAGAGGTTAGAAAAGCTGTCCATCTCTTTGTTCTGAATAGCTGTTTGAATTTCCGATGCTGAACAGTAAGTATTTTGATTGTAAGTCTATTTTCTTTGTCCAAAATTCAACTTCCATGTAATAGAGATAAGTCTTCAACTTACGACAGTAATTGAGCTCAAAATTACTGTTTTAGGTTCTTGCAGTTGTAAATTGAGGTAACCATGTGGCCAGAAGTACTTTTCAGCAGTTCTTTAGTGATTTTAAGTGAATGCAGCAGAATTGAGTGAACCCATTCATTTGAATAGCCATTTTTGGCAAAAAAAATCCAAAAATTCGTAAAAAATGTCATGAATCAAGGTTACTTAACACTGTGACTGGGCATCAAGCTGACCTACCATATGACTGCAGGATAGTAGTGGTCATTGTGCAACCATTTGCAGTGGCCATTGTAGCTTTGTCATAAAACAACTGGTCATTAAGTGAGGACCACCTGTATAAACATCTGAAAATCCTAAATCTCAAAGTTGACAGTGATGCAAGTGGTGAAATTGCTGGACTTATCTTTCCAGATTTTTAACAGACTTTCTCTAATATAGTAACATGTTCCTGCAAATTCTTGTCTTCTTTTGTTTTCTTATGCTGGCACTGTTCTTCAGGGGTTCACTTTGTTTCTGCAGGGCCAGTTCCAGTCAGTGGTGTAAGGGAAGAGAGGGCTAGTCTTAAACTCCTGTTTTATGAGGTTTCCCCAAAGCGTGTGTGAAGTGTGTGGGTCTCTTTCTCTATTCCTACTTAACATTTATGTGAAACAACCACTGGCACGTGGTTATGTATGCTGATGATACTCAGCTATATATATCCTGGGCCTCCAAATGAAATTGAGTGCCTGGAGGCTTTGCAGTCAGAATGGGGGAGAAGTGTCTTTAGCAAAGCCCTGAGGGACTCTGGATTTTAGGGTCTCCCATATCTAATGATTTACCATTTTTAACTCTGCCTGGAATGACACTCCCCCAGTTACAGCTGGTGTGCAATCTGGGTCTTCAAAGAGCCAGTGGCAGCCATGGTCAGGAGTGTGTTTGCACAAATAAAACCCGTAGTCCAGTTATACACTTTTCTAAATAAGGAGGCACAGTTCAAGGTCACTCATGCCTTAGTTACCTCTCAATTGAACCATTATAATGTACCCTACACAGAGTGTCCCTTTAAGAGTAACCTTTTCAGTACCCTGAAAAGCTGCAGCTGGTTCAGAATGTGGCCACCTGTGCAGCAGTGAGAGCATCTCGGCATACCCATGTAACACAAGTGTGAGCTGTACTGGCTCCTACTAGGCTTCTGGGTCGAATTCAAGGTGCTGATTGTCCCCTTTACAGACCTACATGAGGTTGGGACACATTACTTTGGGGCCTTGGAAGCATGAATTCTCTGTTATGGCACCTGCCTTATAGAACAGCCTCCCCCTGGTGGTATATACAGTTCCAACCCTGTTGGCCTTCAGGAAAGTGATGAAGTCCTGGCATTTCTCTAGAGATTGGGGCCAGGATGTTGATGGGGCTGGCAAGGGGTGTTTGGTGGTTATTACATTTTTGTTTGCCACTCAGAGATCCTTCTGGTAGATGGTTGGCTATATATATATTTAATAAATAAAATATTCTGCTGGGTTGGTCAGTTCTGCACTTTTATTTGTACTAACTCTCTTTGACTCTGGAAAATTTGTATTAAATATCTTTTGTTTTAGTTTTATATACATCTTCATTTTTACTTGTTTCCTTTCTTTCTAACTGCTGATCCTGTAATTATAATACAAGGGGTCCTTGCTTAACAAGACTGGTAACTGTTGGTAAGCCACATGGTTGTTAAGCGAGATGTCAAGTGACTGTGATGGATTTATGACCTCAATTCCATTGATTGTTAAGTGAATAACCTATGGTCATCAAGTGAGACATCATGGGCCACAACTCGCAATTTTACTACCAATTTTTCCATTGATTTTGCTTGTTGGAAACTGGCTGTAAAGTATGCAAATGGCAATCATATGATCACAGGACATTGCAATAGTCATAAATACTTGCTAGTTGAGAACTGCCTGAATCTCGCCTATGTGAACATGTCATAAATGCAAGGACCAGTCATAAGCTTGTATTTTCAGCACCATTTTAACTTTGAACAGTTGATAAACTGGACAGCCATTAAGCAGATCTACCTATAGAGACTTGGTTTGAATATTTAAAGAAGGGATTAAATTAACTTTTATTAGATAACTTAAAATCAGTTGGAAACAAATTCTCATTATATTTGGAGGCTGTTAGATCATAAATTTAGGTCATGTGTTCTGACTTTAAAATGTTTGGTTCTGTTCCTTCTCATACAAGCAGTTTTCTAGAAGGGTAGATATTTTTAGTATATTGAGATGCAACTATTATTTAGTATTTATGGAAGCAAGAACTGCTTGCTATAATATTTTAATACTTTCAAGTTTAATTCAATTAATTACATTATTTAGTTGTTATAATGTTTCTTAATGGTATATATGGATTAGGATTGTGAGACTTAAAAAAATTATATAAATAAAATAGGGATTTGTTTCCATTATGGGGAATTAGTGTTTAGTGGATGCAGTTTAAACTAACTGCAGTTTTACACACACACACATACACACACACACACAAACACACAAACACACACGAGACACTCCAGATCAAGAATATTTATGTTTGCAAAGAAATTTCATGAAATAAAATTTTAAATGCAAGTAAATTGGCTTTTAAATCAGGAAAAATATTATATATCTATTCAAGTAATACATAATATTTTTAGGAAGGTTGATGGCTGCAATATGGGCTGGGCTGGTGGTTATTATTAATAGTGTTATTTAAATAAGATACTTATACTAATTTTCACTAGCTTTATTTCCTCAAAATGTGTGGCAACTTTGGATGCCAAATTTCCATGATCATGGTCAGAGAGTATTCTGAGGGCATAGAAAGGAAACCTGTGGGCTATAGCTTCTCCATACTGGAATATCATGTATAAGGGGCTATTACTACTGTTTTTTCAAGAACACTGACTGCTCAATAAAATGTTACAGTATGGCATTAGAATTTTTTCCATCTTTGTAGGAGACCCCTTTAATCTTTTTCCCCCTGGGTGAATTCAGTTATTACACTGCAGGGAACTCTAAGGTCAGATACAGCAGGAAGCTGCCTCTGTTCAGCGTGAGTTAATATATATGATACATGAACTTGTCATAGTTTAATATGAACCCCTAAAAATGTATGAACACTCTTAGGATAGATAAGTCAATAAAACATTAGGCAAGGAATTGTAGGTATGTTTTTTCTAAAGGCCTTTTGCTAGTTTTGTTTTCAATAACTTGCCACTTGTTAATTGCCAATTATTTTTTTATATCTTCTCTTTAAAATATAAATAATTGCATTAAATTGAACATTAGTCTCTGAATTTCACTTTGAAAGGCCTTACAGCACTTCAAAATTTACTATAACATTTACTATAGCAACTTTTGCAGTATTAATTTCTGTCTATTGTACCAAAAGTATCACAATAAATAATTTTCTGTAGAGCAGGGGTCACCAACCTGTGGGCCATGGCCCACTACTGGGCTGTGGCCTCCTGGCCACCATGCACGCACTCATCCCCACTCGTGCTAGTGCTGCTGCCATGATGAAAACGGCACCATGCAGCAAAAATGGGGCGCTGCATGGCAAAAACGGGATACCGTGTGGCAAAAATGGGGCAGTACTAACACCCATGTGGCAAAAATGAGGTGGTGCTAGTGCACATGGGGTGAAAACGGGGCAGTGCTAGTGAGTCTC
Organism: Protobothrops mucrosquamatus; assembly: GCF_001527695.2. Lineage (NCBI taxonomy): Eukaryota > Metazoa > Chordata > Lepidosauria > Squamata > Viperidae > Protobothrops > Protobothrops mucrosquamatus. The sequence goes on along the minus strand of NW_015386085.1, from coordinate 1,212,444 downwards.
ACGTGGCGCTAGCACTGCCCCATTTGCGTTGTGCATGCTTGCGGCCCCATTTGTGTGTGTGTGCGCGCATGTGTGTAAAATGCTTCCCCCTCCCTTTCCCTCCAGTCTGCCAACCGAGAAAGGTTGAAGACCTCTGCTGTAGAGCTTAGAACTGAAAGTGATCAGCTGGAAAAATTAATGTCTGACTACTATTCAGAAGTCCTGAACTGCAATGTTTTTTGAAATTAGGTGACAATCTAAACACTGCAACTTTACACAGCACAAACTTATCAGCTGAAAAAAAACTTAATGGCTGAAATACAAAGGAAAGGAAAATAAAGTATAAATTAATCCAGCATTTTGCACTCTCATTATATATGAATTATTTCTCATTACTTGGTAATTACTTCAACTTCAAAGTATAACCAGGCTTTTTTTCCTATATTTGGAAGACATTCACATAAGCAATCAAAATGGTGCATAATTTTGGTAAATTGAGTTGCAGAGTAATCAAAATGAATGTACAAATCTTTACAATTGGTACCTTTTTCAGGAGGAGAATCTCACAGATTCTCTTCAATTTTTGTTTTGTTTGGAAGTTTTCAGTTTTAACTATCCACCTATGCAGACACATTTTTGCTGTACTATGTGAAAAATAAACCTATCAGCTAAAAATGTGGTAGTATATAGATTAAGGCTGCTGGTAAGTCTAATTTTAAAGTTTGATTGATTGTATTTTGTAACACCATCAATTAAAGTACCATTTATAATTTTCTCTCTTCTAGTATCTAGAAGAAAAAATGTGCATCAGATAAAAACTGTTACAGCCCTAACAGTCATGAATTGTCTGTGTAGAACATTTTAAAATGTTGGTCCGTGACCTCTGAGGTGCTCCTGCTTACGGTAATAGTGTTATTTCTGAAGTATAGACAGTGAGATGACAAAAAATTAAAAGATAATTGAATTTGTCTTTTTCAGTCAGTTCTTAATGTGAATATTCTTTTCGTATTACTCTTCTGACATATTTCCCTCTGCAACAGTAAAATTGCTGTCTGCTTGAGAAATGAAATGAAAGTTTAGACTTAATTCAGCAGAACCCAAATTCTAGACTAAAAGACAACATACTGATTGGCCTTTGTCTTGCTCTCCTTCGTATAATCTAGGGATGAAGGAAGCCATTCCTTACAATTATTAAGTGAAAATGCCATCTGGACATGAAAACTATGCATGTTGGATGTCAGTTTTACTGCTGTAATAATTTGATGAACTTCTAGGAAAAGGGGTTCCTCCTGTTGAATGGGGAGTGGATATGGAGAATGTTTTAGGCTAATTTGTGATTATGTGAAGATGTTCTTTTTATTCTTTTTTTTAAAAAGTTTAGAAACAAGTTTTGAAGTGGGTTGTTTTGCACCCAGCTACAATGTCAATGAGAATCTTGTAGAGAATGAATTGTGATTTCAGTAACACATTACCTTACTCCTTGAGATGAAAAATAGAAAAGCTCGAATTTATACAAAGAATGTCAGGCAGGCCAGCCTGTTAGGACTCCTATATTAATGCTGTACTGGATATAACTTTTTATATTATGCAAGTTTCTTTGACTTGGTCAGAGTAACCGCCTAAGCATTGCATAATAATTTGTTTGATGCTTATAATCAAAATATATATAAAAACATTCATTAATGAGTCTAACTCTAGCTTTCTCCCCTCTCCCCCTAAAATTAATTAAATGCAAAAATATTTTTTCTCCTTTGCTCATATGAAATATGTTGAATCTTACAGGCTTTTTATGTAGTTAATCTGATTGACAGGAATATAAATGAGAGCTGCATGTGGAAGCTTCTAATTTTTCATAAGTAAATGAATTAATTTATCATAGCTGCTCTGTGTTATTGCTGTCTGTGAGCCAGACTGCCCGCTCCTTTTATTTTCCCCATTCTACCTTCTAAATACTGAATCCATGTCATTGTGTTTGACAGCTTTCCGATTCCCCTGTCACATACAATTTGGTACTAATCACATTTCCTTTGCTTAGTGTCAATGATACAGACCATGCATAATATTTCTCTACGTCCACTGACTTACGTGCCACACAGCTGAAATGTCTTGGGCATTAATCTGATGGAGCTACTGCATTGAAATGCAAAATTGACACTTGAACAGTAGGATAATGTGGTGTGGCAGATGTGCAGTAGATAAGTGGATTCAACTAGTGATCTTTATTAAGCTTTGATACATTTTGTTGATCAGTTTCCTGAATACCTTCTTTAAAAATGGGAACTATAATCAGTGCTGGTTCATTAGTTCTCCATTGTTGCTAATAGAATTCTTTCTGCATGGTCAAAACATGAAAGAATTAACTTTTCATTACAGTTTTAGAACAGTTGGTAGTTGGTAGTAATATTTCCAATGTTTGTTGCTAGGCATGATACTTGTGGGAAGACAATCAAATTTTACTTTAAAATAGAATCTGTTATATTCAATTACTTAAATAAGAATTTAAAATCTTTGCTCTTGACTTCCTTTGCAACTTTCTTAGAATATTCCTTTTCAGATAAATGCTATATCATTAAAAATAATATTAAAATAATATTAAAAATAATTGCCTGCAGCAGTTTTAATATAGTGGATGCACATCTGATGAAATATGAAGGATTTTTTTTAGGACCTTAGGACTAACTCCTATTTAATATATGTTCTCAAAATGGATTTTATGTTTTTACTTCATATCTCTCTGGTTATAGCAATTAAAATTTTATCCTAAGGTTTTCAGTATTGGGGGGATACAACAAGAAATGAAAGGCAGAAGATAAAACATTTTCAGTTATTCAATTAAAATATTTTCTTCATGGTTTCCATTTTCTAGGAAGTGCTGATAGTTAATTTGTTTTAATAAGACAATAAGACTAGACATTAAAGAGAAATTCAGCAAAATGAACCTCAATAATACTGAAAAATTATGAGTACATACGTAAAAATCTGCTGTTTAAAATGTTGATGTGCATAAAGCTGAATTCTTTAATGTTTGAACCCTTGACCAAACTTAAAAAAGTAATGCATTTAATAGAATAAGATACATCTACCAATAGTTATGGTATCAACATTTGTTGGAAAGTAAAATATGGTATCAACATTTGTTGGAAAGTAAAATATGTAGTTTCCCAGGCTCAGTGACCAATGTAACTCTGGTTATAAATTAGGTGGGCATAACAATGAGTTAATATGTTGGGAGAATCTGGATTTGAGAGAGTTTGGAGTTTAAACAGAAGAATGTGACAAAGGAATTGGGTGTGGTGTTAAGGACTCTCAGATCTTTGTGCAAGAGGGAACAATTAATCTTATTGACGTTCAACAAGTAGGCTGGCAGCATGTTGGAACTGGATGGCAAAAATGCATTAAAATGTGGTCTTTAGAAATAGGAATGATCTTGTTCAATATGTACCTATTAGGAACTTTAAACCTCCGTCCCCATGTTTTTACATTTTATAGTTCTAATTAGACACATAACAAAGGGAAACTAATATAAAAGAGGATTTTCTGTTAATAGTTCATACTTTATTATTTATTACATTTACATGCTGCCATCCTAATTGCTATTGAATTAATATGAAACTATATGATTACTAATTTTATTGTTTATCTTATATCTACACTTTTATTCTGGTCATTTCCAATATAGCCTATGACAGTGATGGTGAACCTTTTAGAGACCGAGTGACCAAACTGCAACCCAAAACCCACTTATGCATCGTCGAGTGCTGGGTGGGCATGGCCCATTGGGTGGGTGTGGCTGCGGTAGTAATGGCAGACTGGGTGGGACTAAAAAGTTCATTCAATCAATTCCAACTTTGCAAGATCTTTTTTTTCCCTGCGAGAAGTTGAAATTGATTAATTGAACCTCTTTTTTTTTTTTGCACATGGCGGCGGAGGCCTAAAGCGAAAAGGTTTTATAAAACCCAGCTGAAGGCCTAGGACTGGGGCAACGGCGCGCGTGCCCACAGAGAGGGCTCTGAGTGCCACGTCTGGCACCCGTGCCATAGGTTCGCCACCACTGGCCTATGAAGAGTATTTATCCACTTGATAATTTCATGCAAAGATTTTGTTCATAATAATGAAAATATATTGAAGAAAAATAATCTAATTTTATATTTAGTTCCAAGTATATTGTTCTAAAGGTTTATCTTTAATGAGACATATTTTTCTTGACATTTTTAGACATTTTTGTTTTTAAAATAGATTTCATTACAAGTTTTAAAGCAAACATGAAAACTAATCCAAACTAATAGAAAATAGTGAGGAGAAGAAAAGAGAGAAGAAAAAAAAGAAAAAACAAGTGCAGTGAGAAAGAATAAAAAACTTTGGATTTTCTCGGCAGCAAATATAAAAATAATTACAAACTTATCTCTTACTATGTATTTACAGTAAAAAGCTCACTTATTACTATTATCTATTTTTCACTAGTCATCAAAACCAAAAGTCATAAGTGCATTTTTTCAGTTTTCAAAAAGTCTATAAGGGGTGAAATTCAAGGTTCATTCTCTGAACTTGTGGGTTGGTTTCTGAATGTTTTGTAACCAGGCTAGGTAACATCTTCAGCGGCATTAGGGATATCTGTGCCAGTGCTCTTCTATTTATAAGGGCTTCAGATGTGGGTGTTTCAAGTGAGGGTATTGTTATGAGTCATCAGAAAGAGACTTGTGATGGGGAGGTTACTTCAGGTCAGGGTTGTTGTGAATTATCAGTGGGACAGGGGTGAGTCATCAGTGAGGAGCTGGTGATGGGTCTTGTGATGGGAGATTACATCAGGTCAGGGTCATTGGGAGGTGAACTGGGGGGGAGAGGGGCTTGTGGGTTGGTTGGGGGTTGGTGCTGTCTCTGGTTGACTGTGCGATTGATTTGGATTCTGAAAGTTTGTAGGCTGGTTGTAGATCAGTGTGGCTGTTGATGGAATTGCTAGTGGAGTGCCAGGCTTTGATGAACTCCAGAGCGTGGCGGGTGGTAGTGTGGCCGATGATTTTAGTTTTGCTCCAATCAAACTGGTGTTTGGTGTCAGTGTAGATAGTGATTACAGATTTGGGATCATAGATTACATTGTAGATTACATTGTTTACAAGATCAGTTGTAACAATTGCAACCACTTCTACATGGGGCAAAGATAACATCATTTAAAAACCAGGATCCACAAACACCAGCTAGCAGTCAAATGCCATGATCCCAAATCCTTAATCGCTACCCACACCAACACCAAAGAACACCAGTTTGATTGGAGCAATATGAAATTCATCAGCCACGCTACCATCCACCACGTTTGTGAGTTCATCGAAGCCTGGCACTCCACTAGCAATTCCATCAACAGACACATTGATCTACAACCTATACCATTTCAGACAACTGACTATCTAGTCTCTTCTTAAATATCTCCAGTGATGGAGCACCCACGATTTCTGGAGGCAAGCTGTTCCACTAGTTAATTGTCCTCATTGTTAGAAAGTTTCTCCTTTATTTCAGGTTGCTTCTCTCTTTGGTCAGTTTCCAACCATTGTTTCTTGTCCTGCCCTCTGGTGCTTTGGAGAATAGTTTGATGCCCTCTTACTTGTGGCAGCCCCTCAAATATTGGAATACTGCTATCATGTCGCCCCTGTTTCTTCTTTTCTTTAGACTAGCCAAACCCAAGTCCTGCAGCTATTCTTCATATGTTTTAGTTTCCAGGCCTTTGATCATTTTAGTTGCTCTTCTCTGAACTTTTTCCAAAGTCTCAACATCTTTTTTGTAGTATGGTGACCAAAATTGGCTGCAGTATTCCAGTATAAAACTCACTAGGGTTTTATAAAGCGGTACTAATACTTTGTGTGATCTTGATTCTATGCCTCTGTTCATACAACCCAGGATTGTATTAGCTTTTTTGGCTGCTGCTGCACATTGCTGGCTCATAGTCAAGTGATCGTCCACTAGGACTCCAAGGTCCCTCTCATAGTTGCTGTTTTTAAGCCAGATCTCGCCTAATCTGTACTTGTACCTTTGATTTTTCCTACCTAAATGTAAAACTTTGCTTTTCTCCACTTTGAAACTCATTTTGTTGGATATGGCCCATTGTTCAAGTTTGTCAAGATCTTTTTGGACCCTGAGCTTGTCTTCTGGGGTGTTGGCTATTCCTGCCAGGTTAGTGTCATCTGCAAATATGATGAGTTCACCTTCTATTCTCTCATCTAAGTCATTTATGAAGATATTGAAGAGTACTGGGCCTAAGATGAAGCCTTGTGGTCCCCACTGCTTACTTTTCTCCATGTGGATGTAATACCATTGAGGACTACTTGTTGAGTAAGGTTTGTCAGCCAGCTACAGATCCATCTTATGGTGTTGTTGTCTATCCCATGACAACTCTTATTTATAAGTGGTTGTTATACATCTAGACCAGTGATGGCGAACCTTTTAGAGACTGAGTGCCCAAACTGCAACCCAAAACCCACTTATGCATCGTCGAGTGCCGGGTGGGTGTGGCCCATTGGCTGGGCGTGGCCCATTGGGTGGGCATGGCTGCGGTGGTAACGGAAGACTGGGTGGACTAAAAAGTTCAATCAATTAATTCCAACTTTGCAAGATCTTTTTTTTTCCCCGCGAGAAGTTGAAATTGACTGAACCTTTTTTTTTTTTTTTGCACATGGCAGCAGAGGCCTAAAGCGAAAAGGTTTTATAAAACTCAGCTGAAAGCCTAGGACTGGGGCGACGGCACGCGTGCCCACAGAGAGGGCTCTGAGTGCCGCCTCTGGCACCCGTACCATAGGTTCGCCACCACTGATCTAGACCAATTGAAATTACTTTGTTATCTATGTAATATTCCCATAATTTTAAAATCAAATTCAATAAAGAATTTGTATATACAGTATATTGGGCATCAGTGTGTTAGGAAGAAATTTAGGGATTTAACTAATTGGTTGAGCTATGATCCCTAATACAAACCTGCTTCATATGATGCAGTCTTCTGACATAGTGGGTTCCTATTGACTATCTGCTATCTCTTAATTTTGTTTTAGAGAACTGGTCATGGTCATGTTCTTTTGAACAACATGCCTATGAAGTGGAAACTGATGGGGTTAAAAGAAATGGACATTGCATACTTTTATAGACATAGAAAGTCTACTATTATAATGAGCTGAATAACTGACCTCTTTTGAAATAATTGAACAAACATTTTTATCACTATAAATGTCAATTAAAGGGCAATATATGAAAGTGGCATTTATGTTTTATCTCCACTTGTTTCTTTATCCTTTAGTTTGGTAAACTGAATTAAATATAAATAAATTAATTGCATAATATAAGATAAATATATAGATAAATTAATTTAACACTTTTGTGATTATTCATGTAAATGTTTTTCTTTCCTATTTTTTTTTTTTTGTAAATACTGCTTTTACTACTATTAGAAATTTAGTTTGATTCCTGGATGGTATTGTTAGCTGTGTGTACTAGGCTGAATACTTCCTTACTTGCTTTTTGTATCCCAATGTGGCTTGCTCATGTAGGTCCTATGCCAACAGAGCAACAGGAGTCCCACTTCCAGTGTTATTTAGCTACATTGGAACTTTTGATCACTACAAAGATAATGCCAAGAAATTTCTGCGAGCAGTTGCTTTTTTCTGCTGTTCTTCCATTACAGTTTTTGTTTTATTTCTTTTTTTCTGCCATCTGTGAGAATCCAACATTCCTGTTGAATAGAATTTCACTCACAAGAACTCCTATTGTTTTAAGATATGTGGGAGGACCTATCTTGTTTGAGAAGTGATTGTCTTGATTAACCAAGAGATGTTTGTGTATAAACTTCTGTGGTGAGCAGGTTTATAAATAATGAATTTCAAGTTCACATTAGAAAACTCAATGTACTGGTTTTGTGTTCTGATAACAATAATGTGTCAGTTAAAATGGTGACTGATAGACTCATTGGTAAATCTGTTGTTTACTGCATGGAAAAGGAAATGCAAACTCAAATCTTTAGAAAGATGCACACTAAACTTGCCATTCTCTTTAGTAGCCCCAATTTAATATGCATCAGAGGACTGCAAGAAGGTGGTAGTGCTATTTCTCATAAGTATATGTAGTTTGTTCAATGATACCAATTGAAGAAGCCAAAATAATTCAATATGACTCCCTCCCTTATTTGATGTGCTATATAGACAAAGAACAGAACAGAACAGAATAGAATAGAATTCTTTATTGGCCAAGTGTGGTTTGACACACAAGAAATTTGTTTCCGGTGCATAAGCTCTCAGTGTACATACAAGTAATAGTGATAATAATCATGATCATATACATGAAAATACACATCACAAATCGTGAAATACAACACTTTATCATAAATCATAAGATGCAACACTTAGTGATAGTCATAGAGTACTAGCTAAGCAAACAACATACATCATACTAGGGTACAAAAATATAAATTGTAAGTTACAAGGAGCAAAGTTATAGTCATAAGAAGATAAGGATACATAATAGGAAAGATGAGAATAATAGTAATACAGCTTTACTAAGTATTTTGACAGTGTTGTTAAGCTGAGTGACAGCATTGGGGGAAAAACTGTCCTTATATCTAGTTGTTTTGGCGTGCAATGCCCTATAGCTGTCGTCTTGAGGGAAGAAGTTGAAATAATGTATGTCCAGGATGTGAGGAGTCTGTAGATATTTTCATAGCCCTCTTTCTGGCTCGTGCAGTATACAGGTCCTCAGTGGAAGGCAGGCTGGTAGCAATTGTTTTTTCTGCAGTTCTAACTACCAGCTGAAGTCTGTGTCTATCTTGTTTGGTTGCAGTGCCAAATCAGACAGTTATAAAGGTGCAAATGACAGACTCAATAATTCCTTTGTAGAACTGTATCAGCAGCTCCTTGGGCAGTCTGAGTTTTCTGAGTTGGCACAGGAAGAACATTCTTTGTTGTGCTTTTTTGATGACATTTTTGATGTTAGGTGTCCAATGGAAATCTTGAGATATTATACAACCTAGAAACTTGAAGGTCTCTACTGTTGATACTGTGTTGTCTAGTATTGTAAGAGGTTGTAGTATAGTAGGGTTTCGCCTAAAGCCTACTGTCATTTCTACAGTTTTGAGTGTGTTCAGTTCAAGATTGTTCTGGCTGCACCACAAAGCTAGTTGTTCAACCTCTCGTCTGTATGCAGATTTGTTGTAATCTCGAATGAGGCCAATCACTATTGTATCATCTGCAAACTTCAGTACTTTATCAGAGGGATCTTTTGAGATGCAGTCATTGATATATAGAGAGAAGAGAAGTGGAGAGAGCACACAGCCCTGGGGCCCGCTTTGCTAATTGTACAGGTATCTGATGTGATTTTGCCTGGCTTCACTAAAAAAGATATACTTAAAAGATATTTTTAAAATGTCTATAAACATATAGGTAAGCTATCAAGTCTTTTTAATTAGTATATATTGCCTTTTGGACTCTGACTTTGATTTATAAAGGCTATTTTAAATAGTGAAACCAAAGATAAAGCTTCTTTGGATTATTAGCTGCTTCACTTACTTTAAGCTGGAGTAGCATGAGGAAAACATGTTTCTAGCACTTTACTACATATATAGAATATATAAGCAGTTATTGACTGAATACACTTCTTTGAAAAACAAAAAAAAAGTCTTCTGGCACATAATATTATGGACCATCAGAATCTAGGACAAAATCATTATTTTTAAAGGGACAGTAGAAAAAAAATTATTTACAGAACAATTAAAAAGTAATTTAATAGTAGTAACAGCATAATTCTTTGGTATTTTCTTAAGGAAACTCTAGAGATTATGTTATATCTCCCCTATCCCTCCAATCTCTCTCACTTTTTTAATTCTCTAGTATGTTCATAAGAAGTAAAATACACATTTTTTTAAATAGCAGTACTTGATTTGATGAATTTAATTGCATGCAGGTTTTGGCTGTATATGTTGAAACCACTTTTCCTCCTTCATTTCCAGCTCTAGGGATTAAGAAAAAAAGGTGTATTTTTAAAGCAGTAACCTCATGTAGTTTTATACACATACACTTAGAAAGAGATTAATAGGATTCTTTTTGCTTTTCCAAACTAATTGAAAGCTAATCATTTGGAAATGTTTGAAATCAGCTGATATAAACTAATTGCCCTGATTTACAATTATATAAATATTTAAACTCTAATATTGCTCTTTCCACTTAAAGGGTTTTAGTTGTCTGGTTCATGTCGTTAAAATGTTATTTTGGGGTGTTATCCTTTATGATCTTTCATTTGCATGTAGCTTTTATCTTTTCTAATGGATGAACAGAGACACCTCCACTTCCATACTAATGGTAACCCAGCATCTTCTGTTGCCACAATTCCTGTTATCTGAGCCCATATCTATTTGCCATTCTCCCGCATTAAAAATCTTGTCTGCACAGGACTTACTCTCCTGTTGACTTTAATGAAATGGAATCCAGGAGGACAAACCTCCTAATTAGGTTAGAAGATCATGTAGATACCCTGTCTTGGTCAGCCTTCTCTCCAAATGTGGAGATAGGAATCAAATTGTCATTTTTCTCTCAGACAATTTACCAGGGTTTTTGATAGTAAATTCTGAAAATAACCCATTTTTGGTATTTGAAGTTTATTTATTTATCTATTAAATTTATATGCTGCTCATCTTGCAGTTCATGATGACACCGGGTGGAATAAAACATTAGGCACTCAGGTTGGGCATGCAGAAAATACTGGAAAGATACAGTTTCTGTTTCCTTAACAGAATCCACATTACGGAAGGTGGGAAAAATTGGCCCATGTGGGAAAGGTTGTTTTTAAGATATGATATGGTCCTATAAGCCTAAGGAACCCTTAAGTATCTATTCTATATTAAGTACTCCCTCCCCTCCCCACACAGGTGCAGCTTACATTTAGAATTTCATGTTCATCATTGGTTTGACTCTGCATATGTAGAAAAATAATTATTTGGAACACACTTAGCTTCCACAATGTTCTGTGAGTGAATATACTTTGCTCTGTTCTGCTTGCAACCCTGGTGCACTTTCCAATCTGTTCCTGAGATCCCCTAATCCTCCGGAGCAGATGTGGAATCGTGGAGGGGTTTGTTTTACTGGCACCTGCCTTTGCATTAGCAAATAGATACATTTGGAAACAATTCAGAGAAGGTTTTTCATTCTCTCTAGATTGATTGAAAACACCCTGAAGTTTGTAACTCATGTTGGAAATCAGTAAAGCTTTAGCTGGTGAAAACGTTTAAAAACCCCAATACTTTCACCAGCATATCAGGGCTTTGGCTAGGATACTGGCATATAAATGGTTTCATTCATTTTTGCAGTAAATATACTTCCATAGTATCTTGCAATTACTAACATTTTAATTGGATTGTCCTAATAATGAGAGATTAATGTGATTTGCTTCATATTTTAAAGACACTGTGTACTTTAAGATTCATTATTTCAAAATAATCTAGCTTTCATGCAAAAATCCTCATGATTATTTCATTTATAAATGAATTCTTATATTCCATCATATATTGAATTAATATTATTTATATTACTTTTGTTATTGACCAGCAGAAAGATCCAGACTACAGCAGTTAGAGTTTATGTTTTAATTCCTTTTTTGCTTCTATTAATTGTAAGCTAATTTGGGGTACTACCCCTTATCAGAGAAGAGAAGGCCCTTACAGAGAAAAATGAATAATAGTGTGGACTGTATGAATTCCTTAGCTCTAACTTCTCTAGTTTGCATATAGAACAATATATCTTGATGCTATTAATATACCTT
>NW_015386085.1:1193918-1200558 GCF_001527695.2 Protobothrops mucrosquamatus | reverse complement strand
TAAAAATCAGTTTCTGTCTTTCATATCAGAAGAATAGGATTACTGGACTTTAAATTCCAGGCAACATGTCCAGTTTTAAGAAGTGTTAAGGAGTTGAGTTTTAGCGTTATTTGGGTCACTAGTTACCCCGTAACAATTGTTTCAATTAGATTTGTAGCCAAAAATATGAAATATTATTTGGATCAGTTCCTTTTTTCTTTTAGTGCAATCTCATTATATATGATTAAAAATAATTGTTTGCTCTTAATAAATGTTGTAACTTGAATTGTGTGAGAACATTTTCAGTATTTGAATTTTAAATCAATGTTCTTGTTAGTTGCGAAGTCGTGTCCGACCCATCGCGACCCCATGGACAACGTTCCTCCAGGCCTTCCTGTCCTCTACCATCTTCTGGAGTCCATTTAAGCTCACACCTACTGCTACAGTGACTCCATCCAGCCACCTCATTCTCTGTCGTCCCATTCTTCTATTGCCCTCAATCTTTCCCAGCATTAGGCTCTTCTCCAGTGAGTCCTTCCTTCTCATTAGGTGGCCAAAGTATTTGAGTTTCAACTTCAGGATCTGGTCTTCTAAAGAGCAGTCAGGGTTGATCTCCTCTAGGACTGACCAGTTTGATCGTCTTGCAGTCCAGGGGACTCGCAGGAGTCTTCTCCAGCACCATAGTTCAAAGACCTCAATTCTTTTGCACTCAGCCTTTCTTATGGTCCAACTTATGGTCCAATAATCAATACTGTTTCATATATGTTGGTGTGTTCTGTCCCTCTCTGTCTCTTGTGTTTGGGGTATGTATACATCTTTTAGTGTTCTATTTTAGAAATCTTAATATATCTTTCTCTGTGTCTTGTGACATCATTTCACAGATTACCTAGTTTCAGACTTTTCAAGGTGCTGGTCTTGAGACCCATGCATCCTAACAGTGTCCACTGTTGTATCTTGTGACCCTAACATCTATGAGTGATTTTAGGGAGTAGTGTTTTCTCTGTAGTAATGCTATGCCTATGGAGTTCCTTTCTTGGGGAGAATTGTGTATTGTTTGATGTAAAAACCAGATCAGTATGGTTTTGTTAACTGTTTATCTCTTATCCTATTTGCCTGTTCTAATCTGATTTTGCTCCTATCTTGATGAATGGGGACCCTTTCCTTCCTTTGTGGAGTGGTATTCAATGATTTTACTAGTTGCTTGATTGTAAGATAACATAAAATCACATGTTGTTTAAGAGTATCTCCTGAGTTTTGGGGAAAAGTAACAGAAAAGAAGGGGAAGATAGAAAACTCCAATGAGCTTATAGCCCACTATTGATATGAATGAAATAGTAATATGGCAGTATGCCTCCTTAGAGGAATCCTATTCTCACTCTGAATGCTTTATAAAATATTGCTTTATTTTACAGTTGATTGCCGTGTATGACGAACAAGATACATTCCCCAAATCTGATGACACCAATGGTAGTTTAACAGAAGGCAACAGCCCAGATGCCTTTGAGACTGATGTAGCTGCCCAGCTAGCGGCATTTCAACCTATTGGTGGAGAGATTGAAGTGACATCCTCTGCTCTGAAATTAGGTAGGTATTTACATTGTCCCTTGCAATTTTCTTGAGTCATCTGTCTTCCCAAGGATTTATATGCACTAATAAAATATTCTTAATATGCTCCCTTTCTCATGGTAAAAGTGTGCAAAATCAGTATCATTGCCCAATGCCTCTGTTAAAGGAAGAGGACTTATTTGGTAATTGTCCTGGAGTTATTCCTAACTCTACATTTCTCTTAGTTTAGATACTGGGCATAGCTTTCCATTTTGTAATTCAGATAATTTAAAAACGTTGATTTCCAATTACACTTTTATTGACAGGTTCTGCAAGGATTTATTTTTTTGTTTGGTATCAAAGCAATTTATAAAAAAAATTAAAATAATGATAAAAAGTGGTATATTAATTTTTTAATTAAGTAAAAGATATTGAAGCTTTGTAGCATATATAAACTGAGCCATTGAAACCTTTTTTTATAAACTTTAAATTTGTCTAGTTTTTGTCACATTTTACTGCCTTGCTTTTCAAAGGGAAAGCTGCATACAGTACGTCACCTTTTGGGGGGCTTTGTTTTCAACAGCCAATCACAATCAACTTGTACCATATAAATACAATATGTAAAACACAATATCAGAAACAATCTTTTACAAAATTGGTACATATCAAACTCTGAATTGTTTTGTTGCAGATAGTGGCTTTTCTTTTACCCTTTACATTGCATTTTTCTTAAATCTTCCTTATTTGGAAGCAAATATGCATTGAATGGGATGAAATTACATTCTAAGAGATTCAGATACTGACAGTATCCAAGAAAAATCCAACTTGTCAACCAGGGACATGGGCAGAGACATCCAAAATACAATGAAAGCAAATGCTGAAGAATCAGTCAAGAATAGGACTTTTCCATTTGCAGGTGGGATTTTTTTTTTTTTAAAAAAAGAAGGATTTGCTTTTGCTCTTCTGAGAGTTGGCTGAAAACTAAGTAAGAAAAGAAGTCCAAACTCACAGAAATCTGGCTTGCAGATCAGGGCATTATCGGTAAATTAGATATCAATGAAGCTTTGATAGGTATGACGTACATTTTATTTTATTTTATGACTGTGATCTCTTAGCCTTTGGACATTTTCAGAGATTCTGGGCTAAGGAAACAACTCACTTAATCAGTCTCTTCAGAAGCAGTTATTTTGCCTTTGGATCCCTTTCTTGGTTTCTGATCTTGATATACAAAATAAAGTCTTATATTCTTAAAATCTCAGTGGCCTTCATTCTGGGGAAAGGGACCATTGAGTACATGGCTTCCCATCTAGTCAACTATGGAAAGAAGAAAGAAAGATTGCCATGACCTTTGTAGAAGAAGACTAAGGCAAAGAGGAGATAAAGGATTGGTGCCATCATCACCATATTAGGTCTTCTCAGGAGTGTTGAGATATAGGTTCAGGATTTAGAGCCCTTTTCGTGGTAGCCAGGAACTCCCAGTTCACTCTCTTCATGTGGGTGCATCCCATTTCGTAATAACATGTGGCAGACTCAGTGCAATGCACAAGTGCTTACTGTTTAGTTGATAAATGATAAAAAGTGGCCATAAAAAAGCAAAACCCCAATTTAAGTAATTTAACCTTGAGAAACAACACTTTAGGTTTGTTCCGTATTTTCATATGAAATTTAATTATTGTGAAGACTAAGGAAGTATTCTGTAGCATTTTCAAAATAATAGAAGTCTAAAATCTCAGGCTGTTTAATGCATGTAGTCCATCATTCCTTTTTAGTTGCTTCAAAGGCTAATGTTTAGAACAGAGCTCTTTAACCTTTCCGGCTTGGCGGCCTGGAAGGAAAGGGAGCAGCAGGGAAATTTGCGTGCATGCAGCCTCCCATGTGCATGCACAAATAGGTATGTGCATGATGGCAGCTCTAGTGTGTGCACACATGCACAACCGGATCACACACACCCGCGGCGTGTGCACCAGTGCCTGTGAGTATGTCCAAGTGGGCCGCTGGAGCCCATGTGCATGCGCAAATGGGGCCACTAGTGCCCAGGTGGCGGTGCTACTGTGAGTGGGGGGGGCTTGCCAGCTATTCCTGGGCCCGGTGGCCAACATGCCATGGCCTGGTACTAGACCACAAACCATATGTTGGGGACCCCTGGTTTAGAATAATCATTTTTTAGCCATTCATCAGTGCCCATTATTTCAGTTTGTCTCCTTTGTCCTCGACTTACTTTATTGTGCGACTTACTTTATTGTGCTTGTATATGTTAACATGAATGTTGTGAGTCAAGGATATCTCCCAGTCTATTAAATACTTCTGGCAATAATAGCTTAAAATGAACACTAGCAGGCATTTCACAAACTGCTTTTGATATCAATTACAGAGTAATATAATTGGCTCTTAGATAGAAATGAAGTAGTATCAAAGTGAACACTCAAGATGTTTAAAAGTGAATTGTCATTTGATATGGAATCATAAGTTAGATCATACTCATAAAATTACACTTCAAAGTGTGTGCCCTTCCTTGGTCTTTCTCTTCCTGTTTTGTTACTGAGTGTTTCCTTAAAGCATGCTACATGCAAGCAATCTGTCATGCTGCTTAACTGCTCCTTTCATCAGCAAGGTCTTCAGTGGCAATTATCTTATATTTTAGTAGCTTCTTATTTAGCTAATCAGTGGGATATTCAGTGGAGATGCTCTAGTAGTAAAGGTCTGCTGTCCTTAGAAATCCCACTTACTGATTATTTGTTGTTGTTTTTTAATTCATCTTCTGGTGCCTTCCTTTTAAATTCTTCCATGCTTTTTTAATTTTTCCCTTTTAAAAGTTCTGTATGTTTTTTAAATCTTTCCTTTGCAATAGATTTTAGTTCTTTAGTTCTTTTTACATTGCAAGTTTGGTTCTTGGCATTCTCCGATGTTTTACTATATTTTTAAAATATTATTTTATTGGAAGCTTTAAAAATAAGACTAAACATTGATACAAACTAAAATAGAGTAAGAAGGGAAAAAAGGAAGAGGTAAAAGAGAAACCTGATGTGCAAAAAGAAAACAAGAATACAAAGAAAAAACATATTCTGATTTTCTTTACAGCAGTTATTAATACAATTGTAGATTTAATGTAACTCTTTCTCTAAAGTTATATTGTAATCCTCTTCTTTCTATAAACTATCCTATCTAATTGTCAAAACAATAGATCATAAGTTCATTTTTTTCTGTTTTATGCAAATAGTTCTTAAGCAGTTTCTGGTCAGTGATAAACATAGGTATTATCAACTTGGCCATTTCAGCAAGGTCTGCTGCATCATCTTCACCAACCATTTCTGTTGTAGGTATTGCCAGATCTTTCCATCTTTGCATATACAATAATCTCTCTGCAGTTATCAACAACAAAAACGAAGTTCTATGACTTTTCCCCCCAACTATTTATCCCTCAGTCCCAAGAGTAAAACTTCTGGTTTCAGTTCTATATTAATGTTTAAAATCCTCTGAATCAGTACATGTTTTACTGTATTCTAACAAGTTATTGTTTTATACTATGGATATGTAGAGATCTTTCTTTCCTGGAAAATATAAAAATATAAGAAATAATTATTTTCTGCCTCTTTTTTAACCTGTTGTTTAGCACATATTCTTCATGAGGCTGTCTGGAAAAAGAAGCTGAGGAGACAAGTTCTAAAACCATATTTTGAAAAACTGCCACGCATGTACACCCTGACAAAGTTCTTTTAAAATGTTTGCAACAACCAGGCTGATGTTCATCAGCTGGCTTCTTTATGTCTCAGTTATTGCTCTATATTTATTTGTTAACTGCTGCTCCATTTATATTACAGCTCCATTTCAGACATATGAAAACCATCCCCACATCCTTCTATCACAGCTTCCTCGTGTTGACAAGGATAGGATTTTAAGTGGATGGGAGAGACCATACTTGTCCTAGTCTCCCTCCCATACTTGGAGGTTTCAAAGACCTGAATAGAACTTGCCTTGGAATGGTGTGTGGGAAACAAGGATTATAGTTGCTGATATTAATAAATGTTAAGCTTCAAAAAAGGAAATTGTACCTCTTAGCTTGATGACGTATTTTTATGTCAGCCTTTTCAAAGCCACAATTTCTGTTAAAATAAATTTCAGTGTATATCTAGTGCAAAATAGTTATATTCTTTCAAAGGAGTGTAAATGGAAAAAAGCTCTAAAGTCAAGTAATACTACTATTCAGTATATAGTACATCAGGCTAGCAGAACTTGTAGAAGGAAAAGGACCACAATAACAAATTAAAAATAATTTTGGGCTACAAAAGAATCACAATTTGGCAGCTAGCAAAGTGGAAGCAGTTCTGAGCTGGTGGTGGTGAGGCCTGAAGGGATGGTGATGGCAGCAGGGGATCCATCCTGGCGCTGGTGAATTTTTAACAAATGCTGGCAGACCACACAAGATTGCTCGGTGGTCCATATGTGGTGCAGGCCCAGATCAATGTTTCTAGGTTTCTGGATTTCACTCTAATTAAATAATTCTTTGCTATTCTTTAATATTATATTTTGAAGAAAAACAGGAATTGTTGATAATTTCTGAAAAGGAAAGAGGGCATGGGGCTTGATATTTTTCTTTGTGACATCCTTTCACATATTTGTAGTTAATGATAGTGTGATCATTTGGGAAATATGACAGTCAACTTTTCTCCTTTGTTGCAGGTTCTGCAAAACTAACAATTTTTTTTCAAGCAAAATGGGAGATAAATAATTTATCTTCTAATTCCTATCTATCTTTATATCTCTTTCGAAATCCTATTTTCTGTATATCTTCCATGAGTATCCTACGAGTTTGTTGTTTATGAACCCATAAGTAAACTTGTTTCTTTTTTGTTTGTCACTAGTGTTGAAATTTCACGTCCAAAAAGTTTTTACTTGTCATGAATATAATACTCTTGTTGTGATTTTGTTGAGGGAATGTAAATTTGCAGAGGTGTCAACTACTGATTGACAACCCTAATCCTAGCTTATTTGATTGGAAAAAGCACAAGATCTGAAATAAGTGGACATAATCAATTGGTGTATTAAATTCACTGGCAGGCAAAAGCCTGGCTTCAATTGCTGCAGGGGCTTTCAACATCTGGTTGGTAAAGGGAAAAAA
>NW_015386085.1:1165221-1193202 GCF_001527695.2 Protobothrops mucrosquamatus | reverse complement strand
GAGGATTTTAGTTAGGGATGATTTTAACATAATTTTAATTACGACACAGCTACTAATATTTGGCTTTTAATTTGGTCTTAGAGGGGTTTTTATTTTGGTATTTATTAATTTTTTTGGTATTTTATTGTTACTTGTTTTTAATATGCTGTGCACCGCCCTGAGTCCTTCGGGAGAAGGGCGGTATATAAATCTAAACAAATAAATAAATAAATAAAGGGTCTAAAATCCTGTTCAAAGCAGAATGAAGCACAACAGTGATTTCTGTGATATGTACACTCTATTTCTGATGCTGCAGTTTAAAGTTATATTTGCTTGAGTTGCATTCACTATTACTGCTGCCTAATACAGTGTGTGATATGTAGTCAAGTAGTATAACAAAAGCTTTCGTACAGGTATTATTGCCAAGGCACAAATAATCAACCTACACTTGGGCATTTGATTTAGGCTTCCTAACTTTGCATTTGTGTCTGTTAAATAGCGTTCTCTTATTTCAGCACATTCCTTTAAAGTTATCAAGTTATTTTGAATTTTATTTCAACATTTATTTTAGATGTTACCACTGGTAGTTCTCAATTTAGAACCATATTTGAGACCAGAATTTCTGTTGCCAAGCAAGATGTTTATTAAGTGAGTTGCACCAGATTTTGACCTTTTTGCCATAGTTTTTAAGCGAATTACCATAGTTATTAAGTGAATCACTAATCCAGCTTCCCCATTGGCTTTGCTTGCTGGAAGCCTACTGGGAAAGTCACAAATGGCAAATATATGAACCCAGAGCACTGCAACTATTGTAAATACATGATGGTTGCCAAATGCCCAAATTTTGATCACATGATTGTGGGGATGCTACGATGATCATAAGTGTGAGGACCAGTTATAAGTCACTTATTTCAGTGCCATTGTAACTTTGAACAGTCCCTAAACCCATGGTTATAAATTGAAGACTACCTTGTATCTACCTCACAAATTTGTGTCTTTTATGAGAAATCTTGCAAACTGTAGAGAAACTGGGAGAGTTTTATTTCTGGATGCAAAATCCAAATAAAGGCTCTTACTCTAGACAGATAGATAGATAGATAGATACTGTAGATAGATAGATAGATAGATAGATAGATAGATAGATAGATAGATAGATAGATAGATAGATAGATAGATAGATAGATAGATAGATAGACAGACAGACAGACAGACAGACAGACAGACAGACAGACAGACAGACAGACAGAGGACCTTTATTGTTATTTTCTTGTTGTTGTTAATTGCGAAGTCATGTCCGACCCATCGCGACCCCATGGACAACATTCCTCTAGGTCTTCCTGTCCTCTACCATCTTCTGGAGTCCATTTAAGTTCACACCTACTGTTTCAGTGACTCCATCCAGCCACCTCATTCTCTGTCATCCCCTTCTTCTATTGCCCTCAATCTTTCCCAGCATTAGGCCCTTCTCCAGTGAGTCCTTCCTTCTCATTAGGTGGCCAAAGTATTTGAGTTTCAACTTTAGGATGTGGCCTTCTAAAGAGCAATCGGGGTTGATCTCTTCTAGGACTGACCGGTTCGAATGCCTTGCAGTCCAAGGGACTCGCAGGAGTCTTCTCCAGCACCATAGTTCAACGGCCTCAATTCTTTGTCGCTCAGCCTTTCTTATGGTCCAACTTTCACATCCATACATTGCAACTGAGAAAACCATGGCTGTGACTATATGCACTTTTGTTGGCAGGGTGATTCTCTNTATAGGTTTCTCAAGAGACAAATAAGATGGTCTGGTACTCCCATCTCTTTAAGAACTTGCCACAATTTGTTGTGATCCACACAATCAAAGGCTTTAGCATAGTCAATGAAGCAGAAGTAGATGTTTTTCTGGAATTCCCTAGCTTTCTCCATGATCCAGTGTATGTTGGCAATTTGATCTCTAGTTCCTCTGCCTCTTCGAAATCCTGCCTGTACTTCTGGTAGTTCTCGATCGACATACTGCTGGAGTCTAGCTTGTAGGATTTTAAGGATAACTTTACTAGCATGTGAAATGAGTGCAATGGTGCGATAGTTTGAACATTCTTTGGCATTGCCTTTCTTTGGAATTGGAATGTAAACTGACCTTTTCCAATCCTGTGGCCACTGTTGAGTTTTCCAAATTTGCTGGCAGATTGAGTGTAGCACTTTTACTGCATCGTCTTTTAAGATTTTGAATAGCTCAGCTGGAATACTGTCACCTCCACTAGCTTTGTTGTTGTTCAGATTTCCTAAGGCCCATTTTACTTCACATTTTAGGATGTCTGGCTCGAGGTTTCTATTTTCTACTGTGAGCAAACTGGCATACATTAAAAATGAAATTTAGTTGCTTGCTCTCAAAGTGTACACATACATAACACACATTTAAACATACTATATACAACATATGTATAGACATACACCTAACATTGAATTGCTACAGGGTAAAGGACGCTTAAGCTCTAATAGATTTTTTCCCCAAAAAAGTCACTCAGTTGATAATAAGGAGATTAAAAAAATGATATTACTCTGATCTCCCCATTGATTTGGAGGTGGATAAAGAAAACTAGAACTATCTAAAGAATAACATGAAGTGTCATTATCATGCAGATTTGATAAAAGATTGTAATAAAAATTCATAGCAATCATAACAATAATATTAGAAAGCTGCCAGAAAGGCATCTGACTGTCAGATGATACAGAAATGCTAAAAGAGAAAAGGCGGATCTCAGGAACCCTGAATTAATTATTTACATTTTTCTCCACAGTGAAAAGAAGTATAATGCCTTATACTTGAAATAGCTTTTACAGATAAGGTGTCCCAAGTGCTGGATAACATACAGGTGACAAAAGATATTCTAGAATTTATTGGAAAATTACAAATTAACAAGTCACCTGATTTATATGATAATCTCTTGGGAGTAAAAGGAAAGAACTCAAATGTGAAATTGCTGATATGCTAATATGCAAATAGCAGTAATATGCAAATTATCTCTCAAATCAGCCTCTATAATGGGGTTGGAAAGCAGCCACTGGAACAATGATTTTTAAAAAGAGATCTAGAAGTGATCCATATAATTATAGGATAGTTAACTATTAATTAGAGGAAAGCATTATTAAAAGGTAGAATTATTAAACGTGGAACAGAAGATTTGCTGAAAAAGTAGCAATGTAGCAGTACAAATGGATGTTATGCATCTTCAAATGTTTTAGAATGTGTTGTGAGAATCAGCCAATGTATAGGAAAAACCCAGGATTCATAGGAAAAAAATTAGTAATTGATTAAAGCAGGGGTAGGCAACCCAAAACACTCAAAGAGCCACTTGGACCCGTTTCCCACCGAAAACAAAACACTGGGAGCCGCAAAACCCTTTTGATATCTAAAATGAAGATAACACTGCATATATCCTTTTTTACCTTTATGATTTATTTATTGATTGATTGATTTATATAAAACAAAGGTAAAAAAGGATATATGCAGTATTATCTTCATTTTAGATGTCAAAAGGGTCTCTCTCTCCCTTTCCTCTCTCCCCCTCTCTCTTTCCTTTCCCTCTTTCCCTCTCTCCCTCTCTCTTTCCCCTCTCTCTTTCCTCTCTTTCTCTTTCCTTTCTCTCTTTCCTCTCCCCCTCTCTCTTTCTCTTTCTCTTTCTCTTTCCTCTCTCTTTCTCTCTCTCTTGCCACTCCCTCTCCCTCTTTCTCTTTCCTCTCTCTCTTTCTCTTCCTCTCTTTCCTTCTCTTTCCTCTCCCCTCTCTTTTTCTCTTTCCTCTCTCTATCTTTCCTTTCTCTTTCCTCTCCCCTCTCTTTCTCTTTTCTCTCTTTCCCTCTCTTTCTCTTTTTCCTCTCTCTTTCTCTCTTTCTCTTTCCTCTCTCTCTTTCTCTCTTTCTCTCTTTCCTCTCCCTCTCTCTCTTTCCTCTTTCTCTCTTTCCTCTCCCTCTCTCTTTCTCTCTTTCCTTTCCTTTCTTCTTTCTCTTTCCTCTCTTCTTTCTCTTTCCCCTCTCTTTCTATCTTTCCTCTCTCTTTCCTCTCCCCTCTCTTTCTTTCACTCTTTCATCTCCTCTCTCTTTCCTCTCCCCTCTCTTTCTCTCTTTCCTCTCTCTTTCTCTTTCTCTCTTTCCTCTCTTTTCTCTCTTTCCTCTCTCTCTCTCTCTCTCTCTCTTTCTCTCTTCTCACTCTCTCTCCTCTCCCCTCAATATCTCTGGTTGCCCCTTTCAGTGACTCCGGGGGACTTACAATTCAAAAATGTATTACAATTAAAAATACTAAAAACTTTTTAAAAGAGTAATGATAGCAAAGCCAATAAAAACAACAGAAGCATCCAAATTAAGTGACCACGCTGGAATAACGCCCATAATAATTGGGCCACGAGGCACAACTTTCCCCCAGGAGGCAGAAAGAATTCGGGAAAGTGGCATTTTGTAGCCGCGCAGGTCAGGCTGGGGGTCGGTTGGGCCCTGCCGGGCACAATTAGGGGCGGCTTCGCGGAGTCCTGGGTGCCTGACTCACGGAGGAAGCCGCCAGGGAGCTCACAATTAGTGGGCCCGCCAGGAGGCGACTGATGTGGACATCCCCGTGGCGGTCAGGCGGCCCCTGAGTTCCCCACCGAGCTGGACAGGATTCCTGGCCAGCCGGCCACGGGACGGGAGCAGCTTTCTCGCTGGGGCTGCTCAGCCTCCCCAGCCAGCCGGCCAGCCCAGCCTTTCCAAGGCCAAATCCTGCCGGGCTCTGCCTGCCGGAGGAGGGCGAGCTGGGCCAGGCTGGGTGGCAGGAAAGGAGGCGCGCTGCGATTCGCACAGCCCCAGTCCCAAGGAGCGCCCCCGCCCTGGTGGACAGGGGGCTGGGAGGGGGAAGTCACAGGAAGGCCAAGTGTGGGGGGGGCAGGAGGCAGAAGGTGCTGAAAGGTGCCCGGGGCACCATAGACCGGCCCGGGGAGACGTGTGGCTGGTTCAGCTGCCCAGGGCGTGGCCCGGGGATGGCCAGGAACTGATGCACTCGCCGGCTGCCGCCCAGTCCGGGTAGATGCATGGCCGGCTCAGCTGCCCAGGGAGCAGCCCGGGGACGGCCTAGGAAGTGATGCCGTGACCCCAGCCGGGACTGCTGCCCAGCCCGGGGCAACGTGTGGCCAGCTCGGCTGCCCAGGGAAGACCCAGGAACCAATGCCCCCGCTGGCCATCGCCCTAGCTGGGACTGCCGCCTGGCCCTGGGAGACGCGTGGCCAGCTCGGCTGCCCAGGTAGCGGCCCAGGGACGGCCCAGGAACCGATGCCCCTGCCGGCCGCCGCCCCAGCTGGGACTGCTGCCCGGCCTGGGGAGACGTGTGGCTGGCTTGGCTGCCCATGGAGCAGCCCAGGGACGGCCGAGGAAGCAATGCTGCCGCCCCAGCCAGGATTACTGCCCAGCCCGGGGAGACCCGTGGCCGGCTCGGCTGCCCCTCTGTCTGGTACAGATAAGCTGGGGGGCACCCCACCTGCCCCACGGCCACTTCGTGGGGGTGCTCCGCAGACTCGAAGCCCTCTCCCTCCCCCCGCCACTCGCCCTCCGTCTCCGTCTCTGCTGCTGCTTGGCCAACCGGGGCCGTGGCTTGTGGGAGGGCTGGCCCGCTCAGTGGAGGCTCCGCCGGGCCGCTCCCAGTGGGGATCCCGGGGCTTCCCCGCATGGCTCCCCGGCCACATGCACCTCGGTTGGGGCCAGCCTGGGAAAGGGCCTTCCTGGCCACCCTTCTCCCAGGGGGCAGGGCACCCGGGCGCAGGGCCAATCAGGAGCTCTGCGAGGGGGCAAGTCTGCATGAGAGAGAGAGAGAGAGAAGGGAAGCGCAAGTGCCTCTCTGTCTTTGTCTCTCTCTCTCTCTCTCTGCAAATGGTGGATGAGGCTCCGGAGCCGCAGGAGATGGCTCAAAGAGCCGCATGCGGCTCTGGAGCCGCAGGTTGCCGACCCGTGGATTAAAGCATGCACAAATAGATATTAGGAACAAATAGAGATCTTAAAATAGAAGGAAAAGATGCTATTTATTTGTTCATCAATCTAATATTTTAACAAATGTAAAAATAGGGAAATACTTTGTTAATGGCTACCATCAGAAATGGCCCAGATCCACATTTTTTTGGTTTCAGCAACACTGTATACTACTCCACTTCCACAGTCTTGCTGTCTCATTGGGGGGGAGGAGCTAGGAGGGATAGGCAGAGAATGCCTGGAGTGTTTGCCTAGAATGTATAATCCCAGCAAGGTCACCCAAGCCATGAAGATCTTCCTAGCTGCTCAGTTAAACCAAGCAGGCATCTATACTAGGCAGCAGGGATTTAGGATGATGGTTGATAACAATAAACATTTTTAAAAGAGAACTGACAAGTAAAAATATCCTATTGATACAAGGATAGAATATCGGCAAGTGGAAAGAGAAGTTGGAAAAGTTGTTAGTGATCAGTATATTGTAGATGAAAGATTAACCATTAAAAATACATTGTTATTTTTAACAAAAACAAAACAACCCCTTCCCCCCACAAAATCACTTAAGTGACAACAGCAAAGGCATACTTTCATACTGGGTGGAGAAGGCAATGGTACTCCTCTACTTTACCCCAAAACTCCACATTAATAGAAAATATGAAATATTGATGATACAATGCTAGATGATAAGCTCCTCAAATCAGATTGAACCCAACATGCTTCTTCGGTAGATCTGAAACTCTTTTGGAGTACTGATGGTGTTTATGAAACAGCTAGATTTAAACCTATGAGATGTCTAGTTGCTGATGTTACCATGCAGGGAAAGAAAACACGAAGCTGCAAAGACAGAATTGCAATGAGAACATAGAATATAAGAAGCGTGAACATGTTCAACCCTGTGAAAGGTGAAATGAATCTACTATGCATTTACATCTTAGGCATCAGTGAACTGAGATAGACTGGAATTAGATACCGGTACTTAATCTTAGAAATTAACAGTATTTACTAATCAGGACATTTAAAAAAGGAACTGTGTTGTTTTTATAATTATGAAGGTAATAGCAAGAATAATACTTGCCTATAATGCAATCAAAGATTGAATAGTATCAGTTAAAGCTGGAATGCCAAAGTTGGAAATATCAAGAAGGAACCTAATATTAGCTCAGGAAATTAAAATTAATCACTAGCACTAGTGCTTAGACTTATATACTATTCCATAAGGCTTTACAGCAATCTCTGAACCATTTACAGTTCCTCATTTTACTGATCTCGGAAGGATAGAAGGCAGAGTCAGCCTTGATTCCCCTCAGTATTGAACTTTTGGCTGTGGGCTGAATTAGCCTGAAATACTGCACTTTAACCACTGCACCACCATGGCTCATAACTCACAGGCAAATAACGTAACAGTTTCTACCACTCCATTATTTCTGAATTAGTAACACAGTCATCAAATAACTAAAATGACACCTGTATGCAAGACAATTGTATACAGGTAGTCCTCGACAACAATGAGGACTAGAATTTTTGTTACCAAGCAAGCTGGTTGTTAAGTGAGGCATTACTGATTTTATGACCTGTTTTGCAATGGTTGTTAAGCATATCACTGCTGTTGTTAAATGATTTACGCAGTTGTTAAGAGAATCTGGCTTCCCCCATTGGCTTTGCTTGTTGGAAGCCATCTGAAAATGTCACAAATGGCAATTCTGGGATACTGTAATCCTTACAAATACATGCTGGTTGCCAAAACCCCAAATTTTGATCATGTGCCCATGGGGATGCTGTGATAATCCTAAATGCAGGGACTGGTTGTAAGTCACTTTTTTCAGTGCTGTTATAACTTTGAAGAGTTGCTAAACGAATGGTTGTAAGTCAAGGATTATCTGTATAGAAAGCAAATAGACCACATTATTGGTGGAAGGAAATAGAAATACTCAGTTATAACAGCCAGGGACTGAATGCAGAATAGAACACAAATTGGTCATATGCAAATTACAAGTTAAGCTGAAATTGAAGAAGAAATTTTCTAAATAATGCTTGGAGCATAACATATACCCACCATTTTCAAGGAGAACATTGGGAATCACTTTGAAATCCCAAATCTTATTGATAGAGAATCAGAGGAACTTAAGGAAGTCATTAAACATGAATCTGAAAAGACTGCCAAAGACAAAGAAACAGAAGAAAACAAAGTGGATCTCAGAACAAACAATTTAAATTGCCAAGAAGAGAGGAGAAAAGAAGCCAAAGCCAAGAAGGATAAAAAAAAATCTCAGAGAGAAACTAAACAAATTGTAACAACTTAACAAGAAAGCTGTTAAAAGACCGAACATCTTCCAAAAGATCTCTAAAGTTAGAAGAAGGTTTGTGTCACTAATTGGGATTCTAAAGGACACTAATGGACAGATAGTGACTGATTCAAAAAAGATCAAAGAAAAATGGAAGGAGTATCCTGAAACTCTGTACAATAGAGGTGTTAACATCCAAGATATATTTGAAAATATTCCCTATTTACAAAGACCTGTAATAATATACAAAGACCTCTAAGATGGCTTTAGATTAGCATTCTGTCATTATCAATTTGGGAAACCACAATAAGTGATATAATATTTATAGAAATACAGCAAACAAAAGAAAACTTGGTACAGTTTTTAACCAACAAATTTGGAGAATGACACAATGGCCAACAAATTGCAGTTAACAGGGTGTGCAAATTTTTTTTACAATATTTTTAATTTCTATGTTAGCAAGATAATGCTTAGGATAATCCAGTGCATATTAGAGCCTTACATGGGAAGAAGGAAACCAAATATTAATGATGGCTTCAGAAAAAAGCAAGAAACATTATTTTTGTTGAAGGGTGGATACCTAAGAAAGTCAAAGAATACTAGAGTCAATATGTATTCCATTGATTATAGAAAGTGGTATTGATCATGTAAACTTATGGAATGTGCTTAGAAAAATGACAATTTCAGAGCATCTTATTGTCCTAGTGCAGTGGTGGCGAACCTATGGCACGCGTGCCAGAGGCGGCACTCAGAGCCCTCTCTGTGGGCATGCACACCATGCCCCGGAGATGGCAACCGTCCCTCTTCAACCAGCTGCCTGCTAACTTGCCAAGGTCCTACATGGCCGGATGCATCCCAGCACCCATGCGCTCACTGGCCTCTGTGTGCAGGGGCTGATGGTGTCAGGCAGCAGCCACCCCGGCCCCTGCCTCATCTTGCCCTGTGACAATGGCACCCCCGCCCTGCCTCGCCTCACCTCGCTTCACCCCATAGGACGAGCCTCCTGCTCACCGCCCCACTTGCCAGAGACCCCCTGGATCTCCAACCCTGCCCAGCCCCCACTGGCATCCCTCCGTACGAGCAACATCGAGGTGATCACATCCACCTTGGCCACACCCACCCAATCTGCCATGACCACCACAGCCACGCCCACCTGGCACCCAGCGATAAATAAGTGGGTTTTGGGTTGCAGTTTGGGCATTTGGTCTCTAAAAGGTTCGCCATCACTGTCCTAGTGCAAAAGCAATATACAAGTCAGGTAGCCACAGGATGGACAGGATCTGATGAAAGAGATTAGTTCTAGTTGGCAAAGAATTGAGACAAGGCAAAAAATGACTCAAATTATTTATTTCACAATAATCAAAGACTTAGCTCTCTGAAAAAGTCTATAATTCAATAAAAGATGGAAAGAAAGTGACCAGAACAAAAATGGATGGGCTCAATTACAGTGATGATGAGTGCACAGTTGGAAGACTTGACAAGCAAGATTATGAACAAATCCTTCTGGAGAAAATCTAACTCTGTGGTTCCTTAGAGCAAGGCTTTTCAACCTTTTCACCCATTGTACCACTTTTAGGATATGGGAACATCCGAGTACCACCAGTCACCTAGCAAGGTGTCAAAAACTTGATGACCAAAAAAAAAAAAGGAAAAAAGTGATAAAGTACAGGTAGTCCTCGATTTACAACAATTCACTTAGTGACTGTTCGAAGTTACAATGGCACTGAAAAAAGTGCCCCCCAAGCCACAACCGTGCAAGACACCTGCCTGCCCACCCAGTGGTGCTCTTCCTCCTGTCCGAGGTTTTCATTGTTGTGAGCATTTCTGTTGAGGATTGGCAGTGGGGGTGGGGTGGGGGGTGTTTGGTTTTTATTCCCTCCATCTGCTGGGTGATTGCAGCAGGTTTTGGTCACTTCACATGACCCTGGGACACTGTGACCGTCATAAATATGAATCAGTTGCCAAGCATCTGAATGTAAATCACAAGACCTTGGAGATGCTGCAACATTTCAGCTGATCGGCACTTCTTCTGGGCTCAGCAGAAGTGCCAGGATCAGCACCGAGCTTCCACTGAGCCCTGACAGCCCCAAAGAAGCGCCGATCAGCTGGAAAGCGGCACTGATCCTGGCGCTTCCGCTGAGCCCTGACAGCCCTGCAGCTCCAGCCATCTCTCGCTCAGGCTTGTGCGGTGCTGCCACCGGTTCAGCTCATTCCCCTTCCCCGCTACCACTTTTCTAGGATGGTTGCGTACCACCTGCCAGGTGCCAATGTACCACAGGTGGTACCCGTACCACTGGTTGAAAAGCCCTGCCTTACAGTCAACATTTACTTGATGGTACATAATCAGCCAAAATGCTACTTCATCTAGCAGCAACCTCCATGGCTGTGGGCTGGGTCAGATAAGTAAAAAAATTGAAGATAGCTATCGAGTCAATATCTTGCCATGCTAATTAGATTTTTATTCAGAGTTATCAAATTCTAAGGGAAGAGATTCTAGCTGCTTGAATTATAATTCTTTAGAATTCTTTATTGGCCAAGTGTGGTTTGACACACAAGACATTTGTCTCCGGTGCATAAGCTCTCAATGCACATACAAGTAATAGTGATAAATCATGATCATAAAAAACAAAAAATACATTCATCATAAATCATAAAATACAACACTTCATCATAAATCATAAGATGTAAAACTTAGTGATAGTCATAGACTACTAGCTAAGCAAACAACATAAATCATACTAGGATACTAAAAACAATATAAATTGTAAAATACAAGCAACAAAGTTATAGTCCTAAGAAGATAAGAATACATAATAGGAAAGATGAGGAGAATAATAGTAATACAGCTTTACTAAGTAGTTTGACGGTGTTGTAGGAATTAGTTGTTAAGCAGAGTGACAGTATGGGGGGAAAAACTGTCCTTATGTCTAGTTGTTTTGGCGTGCAATGCTCTATAGCTGTCATCTTGAGGGAAGAAGTTGAAATAATGTATGTCCAGGATGTGAAGGGTCTGTAGATATTTTCATAGCCCTCTTTCTGGCTCGTGCAGTATACAGGTCCTCAATGGAAGGCAGGCTGGTAGCAATTGTTTTTTCTGCAGTTCTAACTACCAGCTGAAGTCTGTGTCTGTCTTGTTTGGTTGCAGTGCCAAATGACAGACTCAATAATTCCTTTGTAGAACTGTATCAGCAGCTCCTTGGGCAGTCTGAGTTTTCTGAGTTGGCACAGGAAGAACATTTTTTGGTGTGCTTTTTTGATGACATTTTTAATATTAGGTGTCCACTTGAAATCTTGAGATATTATA
This sequence comes from Protobothrops mucrosquamatus, assembly GCF_001527695.2. NCBI lineage: Eukaryota > Metazoa > Chordata > Lepidosauria > Squamata > Viperidae > Protobothrops > Protobothrops mucrosquamatus. The sequence goes on along the minus strand of NW_015386085.1, from coordinate 1,181,681 downwards.
GAACCTAGAAACTTGAAGGTCTCTACTGTTGATACTGTGTTGTCTAGTATTGTAAGAGATTGTAGTATAGTAGGGTTTCGCCTAAAGCCTACTGTCATTTCTACAGTTTTGAGTGTGTTCAGTTCAAGATTGTTCTCTCTGCACCACAAGGCTAGTTGTTCAACTTCCCATCTGTATGCAGATTCGTTGTAATCTCGAATGAGGCCAATCACTATTGTATCATCTGCAAACTTCAGTACTTTATCAGAGGGATCTTTTGAGATGCAGTCATTGATATATAGAGAGAAGACAAGTGGAGAGAGCACACAGCCCTGGGGGCTCGCTGTGCTAATTGTATAGATATCTGATGTGATTTTGCCTGGCTTCACTTGCTGCTTCCTGTCTGTTAGAAAACTTATGGTCCACTTACAGGTGTGGTCAGGCACGGCTAGCTGATTTTGTTTAATGAAAAGAATATCTGGAATGATGGTAAAAGAATTCCGAGTTGAAATCAACGAAAAGGACCCTTGCATAGGTCTTTGGAGATTCAAATATTGAAGCTCAATAGCTTAAATATGTATGCAGCTGTACTTAATTTCACTCAGGGATTTTTTTTTAAATAAAGACGCAATATAAAGTGTATCCTTGTTTTAAAAACTAATTTGTTGATTTCTGGCTATTGTATTTCACTGTTGTTAGATGTTCTTTTATTGCCTATTTTCTTTAAGTCTCTGTAGCTCCATTTTACATTCCATTATAACAATTTCGTTCTTTAATGTGAATTAAAAACATGTTGTCCTATTTTTGTATGATCAGGATACCATCTGATTTTTAAAAATTACATATAAATTGACCCTACTTAGTGTTAAGAAAAACATGAATATTTTGGAGGTAATTGCAAAAGATCTAACACTAAATATACAGGAAAGAAAATATGATTACAGAAAAAAAATTACATGTTGATGACTTTTGTGCATGTTGTTAATGTATTGATAAATCTCTCCAAAGATCTGAATTCTGTCCTTTTAGAATAGTTCTTTTTGTGGTTTGTTGTTCTGCAAGTCAAGTCAGAATGAGGTGATCCAGTATTCAGAGACTATGCTATTCTTTTCACTGGACCTTGCTGTCATCTAATGGTCTTCCCATTGTTTTCAGTCCCCTCTATATGATGTATCTAATACTAAATGTATAAATATTTTTGAAGATGAATAATGCCAGCCTTGCCCAATAGCATGAAGGTCTTCTATTCTCCCAGCTGTTATTATTTAATTTAATTGTTTAAGTGTCTTCAAACTTAATTCTGTAACTGCTTTCCATTGTCTTATAATATTGATTTTAAGGGTTCAATTGGGTTTTAACAAGATACAGTATTTTTCAACAAAAAGTATAGTATGCTTTCCCCAAAATGTATTGATGATCATGATAGAACATCAAACCTCATTTAATTAATGAGAGAAAGATAAGCTATATCATCATTCGGGAATACCATAATCTTTCAGAATACCATATTCTTAAGAAAAAAGAAAAAAACATTTTCATAGTCAGGGAGGAAACAATCCATAGAAGTATGAATGAAAAACTGGCTCATTTGGCCACAAAACTTCAGAACTTCTAGATTCAAATAAATGAGCTCAAGCTTAAATTTTCAGTGATGTCATCATGATCTATAATATAGAATTAGGGTTAAGTTTAGGTTTTTATGTTCTTGAGAAAAAAATCAAAATTGGCATAACTGCATTAAGATGATAAATATGAAGAGTATGTTTACATTCACAAACTAAATTTGAATATAGTCATATTAAATTCACTATTTAATATTAAATTCAAAATCACAGTATATTGATAAAAACAGCCATCAGATCGTGGAAGCAACAAGAAACCAGGGAAAGAAAAAAAATGAACCAGTGAATCTTTCATTTAAGATTTCAAACCAAAATAAAATGGAAATGCTCAGAAAAGACTATTTGCTCTTACCAAGATATAGTCTGTCACAAACTTGAGCTGACTCTCGTTTAGAAGACCATCAAAACTAAAATAGTATTTTAAAAATAGACTGTCTACTCATATACAATGTTATGATATTTTCAAGTCTAAATATATGTTTAACATTCAGGAAGTTGTATCTCCTGATGTACAGATTGTTGAGGAACTGATTTTGAAGGAATGAAAAAATGAACAATCTTTATTTCCATAATTTTCATAGAGAAAAGTTTGAGATACTATGCTAGTTGGCTAAGGATCCAGAGATTATATTTAAATCAGTTGAATAAAGAAGAGCTATAGCAGGGGTGTCAAACTTAATTTCATTGAGGGCCGCATTAGCATTGCAGTTGCCCTCGGGGGGGAGGTGTGTGTGGCCAGGGTGGGTGTGGCCTACTGGGTGGGTATGAATGGAGTGGGTGTGGCCTACTGGGTGGGCGTGGCCAGCTCTACATTCGCTTCAAGGGTGCCCGTGGGGACCTGGGCAGGAGTGGGACAGCTCTGAGGGTCTCTGGCAGAAGGGGGTGGGACCAGGGCAAGTGCCAAGGCATGGTCCAATGGAGGAGCCTCGCTGTTCCTCTCAGGCCATGTGTGTGGGGGGGTGCTTTCCTTTGTTCCTTCCTTCCTAAGTACAGAGTGGTGGGAAAATATTTGAGATGAGGGAGGGAGAAAAACAGACAAGAAATGCAACTGGGGAGGTGTCACCCTTCGTGAGGAGGCCGACGCGGCAGGGGCTGGTTCCTCGCTGTTTCCAGATGGCCTTGTGGAGCTAAGACTGAATGCGTTTCAGCATAGATGGCCACCACAAAATTATACATTGGCTCCCGGCTGGCCTGGGCCAGGGCCAAGGCAGTGGGGGCCATTCCCTCACTGTTTCCAGTATGGCTTCGCGGGCCACATGAAACCACTTTGTGGGCTGCATCCGGCCCCCGGGCCTTGTGTTTGACATGTCTGAGCTATAGGAACCAAGAATAGATAAGATTATGAAAATGTATCATATAAAATATTATTAGAGAAAGGTTCATGTATATAGAAAGGACAATTTTATCAGTACAGTATAGAGAGAGATCAACATTAGGAAATTTTAATAATGGAATTCATAAGACAAATCATTTATTTTAAATGCATATGTATATGCAGGGCTTTTTTTGTCATAGAACGCCCAGAACAGAGTTCCGGCACCTTTTTTGGATGGAACCTTGTAGGGTAGGCAAGGCGAGTTGTATGACATGTGTGAGTTCCAGCACCTTTTTTTTTTTTTTTTTACAAAAAAAGCACTGTGTATATGTATATATGCATATGTATTCCAGTATTCTATATTCTCTCCCAAATTTAAAAAAAAAAGTATCTCTCTCACATGGACGTGCTTTATCTAATCACTTCAGTCAAGGTTGGCAGGGTGCAGTTCCATCGATTAAACAATGCCATTTACTTGGTCCCTGGAATTGTGCCTTTGCTGTAGCAGTGCTTGTCCTTTGACTCAAGTTCCCCCCCCAAAACAGTTCCCACCTGACTGATATTTTGAAGACTACTAAACACCTGGCTCTTCAGCCTGCCTTTTGGCAAGGGTAATTGATGCCCCTTTCTTCCTTTGTGTTCATTTCTGATTTTGTTTTCTTTGCAATTATTGTTCTTTTCTCTTGTGCTGATTTTTTTTGTTCTTAAATGTTAACAATTGTAAACTGCCCAGAATCACTGTGACATATACATTTTATGAATAATTATTTATGATTATTTCAGACTGTCTGGATTCATGATTCTAAATATGGAGAGAGAGTGAATATTTCCCCTCTGGTACAATATTAAAATACAGGATCAGCCATTAAAAATAAATGTAAGGATATTTAGAACTGATAAAATAGAACATTTCTTAATATCAAAACTCTAGATTTTTAACATCAGATATGATGATTGCCACCTATTCCTTTTAAAAGGAAATTGGACCAAATCATAGAGAATCTGATTATCAAAGGCTGTTAATCTTGATGACTGATCCAGTAAAGTAATATGCTTTCTTAAATCCTTTTTACAACTGGGTATGCTATGCATTCTGGATTTTATTGACATACAACATGTTTCTCTTTCTCTCTCTCTGACATATTTGGAAATCTCACTCACAATAATTTTAGTTTTCCTTTCCATACTAAAAAAAAAAAAGCAAGAGTTGATTGCTTTGTAAGGTATCCCTAAGTCGTTGTAGAAATATCATCCTGTCCCGCTCACCAAGCACACTCCATGAGTGTTAAAAGTCTTTATTGAGGCTTCCCAAGCACCGAATAATTTTCCCCAGAAATTTCCTACATCAACACCACTGCAACCCCCAAGGAATTCAATAGTCTAATCCAAGAAAAACCCAGTGCAAATCCACAGAGCAAAGACAAGTCTGCAAGGCATGTCCAAAGTTCAAGAGGCGTGATCCAAAGTCCGAGATATAGAATCCAGGTCCAGGACAAGTAAAAAATCACAGCGGCTGAAGAACACACAGCAGGGAAATGGATGAGTTGTTCCCAACATCGTTTCCCTCCATGTACTAAGCTAAATAGCCACTCCACGTTGCAGCCTATCAAGAGGGGTGAGGCTACTGCCTTGCAAGTAGCTTGGCTGACTTTAGTTGCATCTTCCTCCTCAGCCCTATCTGCTCTCAGATCAGGAAGAGGAAGCAGTTCTTCCTCCTCTCTGATGGCCAGCTGCAGCTGCCCTTCCTCTGCTCAAAATCTCGGGGCTTCCCAGCTGTAGCCGTGCCTCTTCTGTCCCTAGCTCAGCCGGAGGCTCATCAGATTGTCCCCCTGCAACCACTCCCCTGTGCTCGCCCTCGCTGCTCGTGGCTCAGACCCTCTGGCAATTTCCTAATGTTCCTCCACATCTTTCCCCAATATCCCTGAAACAGGCTTTTCTTAGTCTGAACTGGCGTCTGGAAAAGGCCAAACTATAACTATAACATTATATAGTGTTATAAAAGTGAATGATTCTAAAGTAATCCTAATTAATCGAATATATTTTTTTCTCTCTTTCTAGGTACTCCACTTTTGGTTAGAAGGAGTAGTGATCCAACTGTGGGACAGCCAGCTGACTTTGTGCCAGGAGCGTCACATGCTAATCACCATATTTTGAATCCCTCNTTGCTGTAAATTCCACCATAATTTTATCCAAAAGGCCTTAATAACCTTACAGGTCCACCACATATGAAAAAAAGTTGCATCTTGTTGTCCACACCTCCAGCACTTGGATTCATAATTCTCATAAATGCGAGACATAGTTGCAGGATCCATGTGCCATCTATAAAACATCTTATAAAAATTCTCACGTAGATTTTGTGCCAAGCACCGAATAATTTTCCCCAGAAATTTCCTACATCAACACCACTGCAACCCCCAAGGAATTCAATAGTCTAATCCAAGAAAAACCCAGTGCAAATCCACAGAGCAAAGACAAGTCTGCAAGGCATGTCCAAAGTTCAAGAGGCGTGATCCAAAGTCCGAGATATAGAATCCAGGTCCGGGACAAGTAAAAAATCACAGCGGCTGAAGAACACACAGCAGGGAAATGGATGAGTTGTTCCCAACATCGTTTCCCTCCATGTACTAAGCTAAATAGCCACTCCACGTTGCAGCCTATCAAGAGGGGTGAGGCTACTGCCTTGCAAGTAGCTTGGCTGACTTTAGTTGCATCTTCCTCCTCAGCCCTATCTGCTCTCAGATCAGGAAGAGGAAGCAGTTCTTCCTCCTCTCTGATGGCCAGCTGCAGCTGCCCTTCCTCTGCTCAAAATCTCGGGGCTTCCCAGCTGTAGCCGTGCCTCTTCTGTCCCTAGCTCAGCCGGACGCTCATCAGATTGTCCCCCTGCAACCACTCCCCTGTGCTTGCCCTCGCTGCTCGTGGCTCAGACCCTCTGGCAATTTCCTAATGTTCCTCCACATCTTTCCCCAATATCCCTGAAACAGGCTTTTCTTAGTCTGAACTGGCGTCTGGAAAAGCGGCCAAACTATAACTATAACATTATATAGTGTTATAAAAGTGAATGATTCTAAAGTAATCCTAATTAATCGAATATATTTTTTTCTCTCTTTCTAGGTACTCCACTTTTGGTTAGAAGGAGTAGTGATCCAACTGTGGGACAGCCAGCTGACTTTGTGCCAGGAGCGTCACATGCTAATCACCATATTTTGAATCCCTCTGTGTCAGTAGGTATCTTGTGCTTTCAGATTCTGACATTGTTCTTAGCAGTATTAGCATTCTTAGAAATCCAGTTGTTAAGTAGTTTATATTCTATTAAGCTTTGTTATCATTACTCAAAGAGTGACTTTTGGGGAAAAAATTCACAAACATCTGAGACAATTTTCCCAATTTGTTTGAGAAAACATCTCTGTCCAGTGAAAGATGAATGGAAGAAATATATTTTTCTGAAGCTAAAGTACTGTTTTGCTCACTGGATTATAACCTGACTTCTTAGTAAAAACTCAAATGCAAAATACTTGAAGAAGAATTCCAATAATGTGTTTTCTTAAATCCTTTTTACAACTGGGTATGCTACACAAAACACGCTCCTGAAATTTATAAAAATTCTAAAAATGTCTGATATGAAGGGACACAGTGTGTATATATGGATACACTTGAAAGAAAGAGATATAAAGAGTCTTGGAGACATATGCTGAGTAGAACATTTGGTATTCCTTCTATATATGTGTGTGTTGTGCAAGTATTATTTTTCATCTCAGTGGAACACAAAAAAATTCTAGATGCTGTAAAAATCATGTTCACAAAAGTAAAACAATTTCAATATTTTACTGAAATGAGAATAATTACTCTTCAGAGCTGTTTCACATAGTTATTAATGTAGCAGCTGCATTTGGTCCCAGCTGGCACTTCTAGTTACATGTATATGAAAAGAAAATCTATATAAATGTGTACATTTGAAACATTTTATTTATTTGATATAACCACTTGCTCCTTATGTTACGTTTAATTAAATTTCAGATGAATTAAAAATTAAATAAGAGAATTTTAATTCTTACTCCGATAGCCATGCTTGCTACTGAAATCCAGACTATTTGTATTTGCTGGATTATTGTTAGTGGTAATTTCTGGTATATTACATGTATAGTTGCCCAAATCTTCTTCAAACAAAGTTCTAATGATTTTTCAAGAATTTAAAATCAAAGTAAACTTAAACACAGAGTAATTCATTGAATATCATGATGAATAGATGATCATGAAAATCTCAAGTAGAGTTTGATTCGTGCTTACATGAACATTTCAATGTTGTTTTCTTAGCAATAAAATAGCATATGTTTTTCCAATATTTTTTTTCAGCTTCCTAGTTTAGTCTATAACACTGCGATTTTCTTGTGGTATCATATTCAAGTACCAATTAGACTTGATCCTAGTTAACTTTTTAAGATTATCCTAAGTTTATTAGGTGTTGCTGTTTGAGGTGCATTTTTAATAGTACTAAACTTTTTAAAATGTGTCTAATAATAGGAAAAAACAAGGAAACTAAAAATCAAATAATAAAATATAAAGCAATGCAGGTACAACTTAAAAGAAACCACTCTGTACTTATACATGTATATGAACCAGTTTGAAAGCTAAGAAAATAATATATTTAATGGATCATAAAATACAGATGAATTCATGGCTTTCATTAAATAAAGATCCTTTGAAAATGGAGCCAAACAAGGTAATTCATTAGCTTGACAATTAGCGGAAAAGCCAAACCTGAATTCACTATGTATGGTATAATTAATTCTTCCAATTAAATAGTATTAAGGGTGAATAAATGAAAAAATACATAAGTCTTAATGAAAAGCTTCATAATAATTACTATAAACCAAGGAAATAAAGAACTTTTAAAAATACTGTAAGTTACAGGTCTTAAATTCTGTCAGGAGGATAATGAAAATCTAAATACAAATATAGGAGTATTATCTAGAAAAAAACGTTAAAAAAGATAGGATTCAAAACTATAGAGTTAAAACAGAATTAATTAATGAAATTGTATAGCATAGAGAATTGTGGAATCGAAGAAAAAGCTTACAATATTAATTTTCAGGAAGTGAAATTATATAGCTATGCTGAGCTGTATAGACCAGCTTTCAATTCAGATGATAAAATCATTGCAGGACTTTTAGCAACAGGTTAAATAATTTAATTGGTAACTATACAAATATTAAGCTGGATTGATTAAACAAAAAAATTATACTAATAGAACTCACCATATGAGTTATATGTGCAATGCACATATAAGCAAAGAAATCCACTCTGGAACTTTCTTGGATGTTGCTGAAGCGTTTAATAGTATGAGTATTCTTGTTTGGCAGTGTTTTCTTTATAAATCACCAATTATTAAATTGATTCCACAAATCTGTTTTGCATTTTTAGCAAGGTAACTTCTAAATAGGTGATTAGATATGAATCTCATGTTTGGAAAAGGTGATTATTCTCCTCTCTATTGTGTGCTTTTGTCATTGAGTTATTTAAATACTTCAAGCTGTGTGTAAAGGTCTTAATATTTTTCCTCCCAGAATATAGGTAGTTCTTGCTTAACAACTCAGTCTCCCTCAGAGCGAGATGGGTGGTTCAAATATGTGAAAAGCAAACAAACAAATTTGTTCAGTGACCATTTGAAACTACCTCAGGACTGAATAAATGATACTTATGCCTGATTCTTGAAGTTATACTATTGCAGTGCATTTATCAATAACACTACTGGACTAGTGAGTAGGTTGACAGCACAACTAAGATTTATATGTGTAGAGTGTGGGCTAACTAGTGAAGTCTTCTTCAACTGATCCTCTATATGTCTTTGTAAACCAGCCAGTGTTTTTTCTCTGTAGTATCATCTGGATTATTATTGAGGATAGTATTTAAAACAGATACTATGTTGCCACAAAAATAAGATCTAATAATAATAAATAAACCCTTTATTATCAAAGTATAACATGTATACAGTGAAATTGGCTGAGCCTACTCTGAAAATAGAAAATATTTTCTACTCTGAAAATAAACCCTAGCTTGATTTGGGTGGTGGGTGGGCCTAATATAAGCCCTCCCCCCAAAATAAGCCCTAGTTTTGGGGCAAGGCACATGCCCAAAAATCAAGCTAGTGTGGGGGCATGGGGTGGAGCTGTCCCACGCACCCTGAACCTGTTGCAGCCAGGCCTCCCATGATTCAACAATTGCCTCGCCTTGCCAGCCTACTTCTTCTGCTGCATCCCCCGGCCTGCATTTCACCATCAGAGGACTTTCCGGAAGGCCTCTGCCTCCGAGAACCGAGCTATGGATTCAGGCTTCGTTCTTGGCTGCAGAGGCCTTTCCAAAAGGCCTTTGACTGTGAAATGCAGACCAGAATGAAGCTGCTCCTTTGGCGGTAGAAGAAGTGAGCTGGCTGGGCGAGGCTCTCACTGCCACTGCCACGAGTTAAGTGAAAAAGACACCCCCCAAAAATAAGACCTTGTGCTTCTTTTGGAGGCTAAATAAGAAAGAGGAGAGAAGAGAAGAGAAGAGAAGAGAAGAGAAGGATGGATGGATGGATGGATGGATGGATGGATGGATGGAAGGAAGGAAGGAAGGAAGGAAGGAAGGAAGGAAGGAAGGAAGGAAGGAAGGAATATTTCTGACGCTCACTGATGGAGAAGCTAACAGGAAGTCAGACGTCGCTTCCATTCTTATTGATGTTTTGCCCATCTGCTTCTCTTTTAGTTAAGTAACTATTTCTGAAATGAGGCATGGGTTGTCTTGGACAATTTAAAAATGTCTGGAAGTTCATAAGATTTGGTGATGTGGCGAAATTTCAGTTTGGATTTCTAAGTTGTTGGTATATTGTGGCATCTATGCATACTGTCCTGTATTATTAATTCTATTCCCAAGGTTTATTATGTATCATTCCTTTATATTAATGGTGACATATCTTTTCCTAAGTATCTTTTTGCCAGTTGACCTTTTTAAAAAAGACATGGCTTCATAAATACATTTTTCTCTGCTGATACAATATGTATAATTAATATGCATCAGTCATATTATGGCTTTTTTTGCTACTAAAAAGGATATATTGTTTATTGGCTAACATATCTCATTTTGTATTCATATATATTTTGTCCTGTTGACAAACTCATATATAAAAAATAATAAAAATAACCTAGAATACTTGATAATAAATTCATGCCAACTAGTAGGGCATTCTCAGTGCAAGACTTTATCTGAAAATGTTAGTACTTGGGGAAGACTTTTTTTAAAAAGAATCTTTGATTCATAGCCTCATTCCAGCCAGTGAGCCAAGCCACCAAGATCCAGCTGCCCCTTTTCAGTGAACAAAAATGCATGGGGCATTAAGGATTTCAAGAGATTTGAGGAAACTGTTCATTAATGTTACATATAGTCCTCATTTAGCAACTACAATTGGGATCAGTAACTTGGTTGCTAAATGATGTAGTCACTAAGTAGAAAATCACATGAACATGACTGTGCTTATGAATTTATTTCAGCTTTCCTTTTTTCCCTACTCCCCTGCCCTTTGGAATGCTCATCCAGCACTGGAATAATTAGCAGGAAGTGAATTAATGTTTGCCTTTACATTCATTGGAGAGGAAAGGATTATAGAGTAAGCAGGCACATGATCAAGAACACTTATCAGAAAGAATGTGCTGGCGCCAGCTGTTTGTCTAGTGCGATTACAGCTCTGAGCCCTGAGCCATTTAGGAGACAAACAAAAGCTGATCATAAAGTCTTGTCAGTTACAGGCAGATGCTACCAGCCGGTGAATTAAGGCCACAATGCTGAGATTGTTAATTTGCAGTTAGCGCTTTTTGGGGAATTGCAGTGCTATGGAGAAAAGCAGCTCTGAAAGAAATCACTTGTTTAAGCATCCTGGGAGGCAGTCTAGCACTTGAATCAATACTTCAGGCATGTCATAGTTCCATTTCCTGCCCAAAGAGACAGAAATATACATAGTTTTAAATAAAATAAAAATTGAAATATTTCTTTCCTGAACAATTTTCAAGGAGTAATTTTAACATTTCTTAAACATTTTTAGAAGAATTTTATGCTATTATTTTATAGATCGGTGAACATAGTAGGCAAAAAAAATGCATAAACATTTTGCTTTAGCAGAATTGTCAGTAGGGATTTATATCTCTATTGTACTTTTTAGTTGTTTATCTCCAACATATAACAAATTAATTGGAAGTTTAAATTGCACAAATTTGTCAATCAAATTGCGTAGGTGTATCAGGTAGTTTAAGTGAAAATAAACAATTTACACTCAATGCTTACCAAAATTATGTTGTAACATGCTCAGGCATGAAATATTTTCAATCTGCTTGTCTAAATTCAGCAAGATTAATAAGCTTCAGGTCTGGTGTTCCTTTGAGATATGAACATAAATATTGCTTCAATTAACTTGAACATGAGTGTGGATTAATTTAACATATATTCCTAAAAATGCAGTAAGATATATACAAAACCTATCATTTTAGGAATGGAATGTTCCAGAGAATTCCAAAATATTTTGTTCCAACAACCTTTGGAAAACCAGCTTCAGACGAGTTGGATTTCTATAGGAAGTAGAATATTCTGTTCCTGAAAACAGGTTTTGCACATCACTTAAGTATTACAATATAAGGAGTTCCCCTTTAGCACTTTTAGAGGAATGCAAGAAGTCAATGGTGATGGTGGGTATATAGTTATATATACCCATGGACTGGCTATAGACAATCTTGACTTTTCTTTTACATAGAATAAATTAACTTGTTATTCAATGGAGGATATTTTATTTATTTATCAAACTTTTAAAACAATTTGTTTACTTCGCAGTGTACAAGTGAGCAATATTAAAACATAAAAGACAGTACATAAAATTTACAATTTAAAAAGGCAAGGATATATTATAAATTATTATTAAAGTTAATTAAAAGGTAGGGGGACGGCTTCCAGGGCGCTAACTAGCCCCATGACTGCATGCTTTTCTGTGAGCCCCAAGTATAGCCGCAGAGCCATATTTTTATGCCTGCCCGCCTCACCTCTGGGGAAGGAGAATGTTCCACTGGGTGGTGGCAATGGTAGAGAAGGCTCACTTCCTGGACCTCACCAGCTGGAATTCTTTAAGTGACGGGTTCCACAACATGCCTTCTTTGCCTGGCCAGGTGGAACAGGCTGAGTTAATGGGCCTGAGACAGTTCTCAGTTATAATCTGAACCTTACCTGGCTTTAAAGATCATAACCTACACCTTGAATTGGACCCAGAAGCAAACTGGCATCCAGTTTTTACATGTGCTGTTCTTTGGGTGCCGAAGATTGTCCGTGTGATCACATTTTGTAACTTTGATAATTTGCACTCACATTAAAAGCACTATTGAATCTAGCACAGAATGAAATAATCATCACAAAATGACTGTTGTGGGAGACATGAATAGATGAGAAGCAGTAATTTGCCAGAATGAAGTAGGAAGCTAAGCTAAGCTCTTGAAACTCTGCTAAAATATATAGTAGTGAATTAGAATATGCTCTTGTAACTCTGTCTACATTGGAATTATAGTTAAAAGAATGTCCATATTTCTTTTTATGCATTTTGGACATGAAAAAATTAACTTGAAAAGTTAGTTAATCCATTGCTTGGTGTATTTTAAGTTTCTTTATAAAAAAGGAAAAGAGAAAGGGCAAATGCTAATTGTTCATATAGTGCTAATTTTAATTTTAAATTATAGGCTATTATGTTTCAGTATTTTAACAGTATAACTTCTATCATGTTCCAGCCAAATTAATAATATTGCATTTTTTTACATATGACAAATGAAATAGTCAAAAGTTTGTATTTAAGATAAAGCAACACCATTCATTCAAAAATCTTACAGCTATAAGTGTATATTTATAAAAAGGAGGGGAAAGGAATTGTCTTTGAAATAGTATTTAAATTTTATGCTATGAAATGACACACATGAATTGAGTGGTTCTTGACCCAGTGACTTGTTAGTTATAGAATATGTATCTCCAGCTGTTCAATTAGGCAGTGGTTAAGAGTCTGGTATGTTAACTGTGTCTGTTTTTCAAAACAATGGGATCACTGTGATTGCCATTTTTCTTGGTACTGTTAGTCTAGTTAGATTAGAAAGTAATGTATGCTTGCACAAATGTTTGTGGTAAAATTTAAAGATACATATTGTCTTTTTTATATATCTAAAGATACCTACTGTGGAACATACATATTAACAAAAATATCTATTTTTCTGTCTTTCTATGATTGAAATAAATTTCTGTGCTTAATTTAGACATTCAAAAACTTCTCCCTGTAGAGGGACCTGGGGTGGGCATTCTGATTCTATCCTTCCAATATTTGGGCTCCTTGTATCATGGAGTATTGTCATCAGTACAGTAGATTCTCAACATCATGTAGATGTTTTAAATTCCTCAAAGGCCTAATAAAATATTTCTCCCAATGTTAGCAGATAATGTAATTGCAGGTCTGACTGGTTCGAGTATTGTAACAGTATTCTTTTACATCAATACATATCCATGCAGAGATGACTCTGTGGCCATATGCTTGAGCTTCTGCTATGCTCCTTACAGACAATCTTGGTTGACATTCATCTGGAGCATTCTGAAGACATATCTGACCTAAGAGTACAATGCTTCTTTGTAACTTCTTTTGCCTGATCTAAATTCTGTTGTGTCTTCCTAAATTGCTCAATTTTGTACTTCTATTGCTGTATTCATTGTACTTGTGACTAAAGAATTGGACTAATTTTGATGATCACTACTATTACAGTACTGTTCTTATACTTTTTGTTTTATGCTCACTCTTTGTTGTATCTATGGATTTTAATAATATGTCTCTGAATATATTTGAAATGTATTGTGTGTTTTGGCTGAATGGCTATAATAAAAATTAATCCTACTTTAAGTGCTCTTTTGGAACATTGAATATTGTGTTGTGAAGAACAGAGATGTTGAGATATGTGGAAAAATGTTCTATATAATTTTTAGGAGGTAAAGGTTTGTTTCCTTAATGACTCATTTGTGTTCTAGCAGACTCTTAATTTAGGTAGTACATTTAAAAATGATGCCGATAATAACAAAAGCCCAGTTGCTACTGTATGCATTTAAACTGTGGGATTGTATGTATGAAATTCTTCTAATCAGCATGAGAGTTTGTCCAGAGAGTGCTTTTGATGTTTGACTAAATGATCACAGGGACATCTGGAGGGAGTTAGATTTGGAGTTGTTGCTGTGATGTACTGTAGAAACCAAAACTCTTGCAATTTTCATCAGTTGGATAGGATAGGCTTTTTCCAGTTCTTATTAAGAACAACTCCCCCCCCCCTCAGCATAATACACAACTAAATAATTATACCTCATAACTTAATTTTCTTATACGTTTTATCTGGCCAACAATAATGTACATTTTGTTATTTTTAAATGGCAAAGTTGTGGTAAATAAGTTTTCAGCTTAAGTGAAAAGGTGAGATTTAATGGGATGCATTTTGTGACTTTAACATTACTGATTTCATTGGCTTGGGGAACTAGGGTAAAGTCAAAGCAGGAAGAGATCAAAGTACAGTTTAATAGTTTCTGTCCTTTCCATGACCTGATTTTATTTCTGTAATATGTACAGTTCTTCTTAGATTGTCTGTTTTATTTGAGCTTTTAGCTGACAGTTTAGTAGAAAATAGAAAAGTAAAAACTATTGGTTTGGGAGCATGTTGTGAATAGCTGATCAAATCCAACCTTAATTAGGGTCAAAGAGCAATATAAGGAGGGTGGGTTACAATCAATTAAAAAACATAAACATTGTATCAAAGCCGACAAAAATAATAATTGTAAAACAGATATATTTGGGAGGCAGTTTGATATCTTGTAATGTCTCCTATAAGGAAAATTAATCTTGTGGGGGAAAATATACCTTATAGAGCAGTGGTTCTCAACCTTTTTAATGCCGCGACCCCCAACCGGTCATAAGTCGAGGACTAAACCGGTCGTAAGTCGAGGACTAAACCGGTCGTAAGTCGAGGACTACCCAACCGGTCGTAAGTCAAGGACTTTCCCTGCCCGGGAGCACCGCACATGCGTGGTTCCGCCCCCTGCACCGGCCGAGGCGTAGCTGGCAAGCGGCAGAGACGGAGCAGGCCGACCACCAGCTGGCCCAGCCCAAGGGAGGTAAGGCACCTGCCGGAAAAGGGGAAAAAAATGGCGGACAAAAAAGAGCAGAGGCATTCTTTAAAATGAGCAAGGTTTTATTTTATTCCAATACTAATTTCAGACACAATTTAAGACTTTGTAATAAATAATCAGGAAATAGATAGAATTTAAACACCCAATTGTGTATTAACTGTGATTAAATACATATCCCAGAGTGCAAAAAAGAAATTCAACAGGTTGTGTAGTAGCTGACTGCATCAATTATGTTGATGTTTTCAGGGTGTCAAAGCTTGTTTTCTTTCAGTCTCTTTCTGCTGTTTCAGCTTGCTTAAGGTCACAACTCTGGATTTAGTTTGGATCAGTGAGGTTGGTGATGTTGCCTGAAAAATTGGAGGAAGGATGCTAGGAAATAGTGTGCAAATGAACCACATTTGGGAGATTCTGTATTGAATAAATCAACATTGAGCTTCTTTTCCCTTTTTGAAATGTTTTATGCAATTTGGAGGGTGCTTCATAAGACATTACATCTGAATGAACTAAGGCTCAAATGCCTTCCAGAGTGAAGCAGATTGAGCCTGATATCTTTTTCTGTTTTAATTTTAAATAGTTGTCAGGTGCTGAAAGTGCTTTGAAGTACAGAGATAAACAAAGAGCTAAAACTAAATTAAAAGGAGAACAAACAGCATTTTATGTTGGTGCTGTTGAAATAATCTGAATTGATATAGTGGTCCTCTGTCAGAGTAGTAAGTCTGCAAATATTACGCTATCAATCTAAATTGAGTTACTATATATGCAAGAAACAGAAACAGGTCGAAATTGGTTTATTTGTGCCAGAGTTTATATCTTTGCTTGGAACATTGGAACATAAACTAGGTTTTTTTTTACCTGATTAGTTTTTGCTTTTATTTCCCTTACTTAGATAGGTGGTGGCAAAGCATGTCTAAAGCTAGCTTTAAAGTAGAACATGTAAAAATGTCTGTATTATCTATTCTCTGAAACTGAAGCAAGTATGAATTAAAGGGCATTATAAAACAAATAGAAATGTGAGCAATTATCTTTAATTCCGCTAAGTGCTACAATTATTACCAGCCTGAGTATGCCACTGTTTTCACAATCACAACCTTAGCCTAGCAGAGGCTTAAAATACTTCTTGTCAGCTAAAGCCACAATGAAGCTTTACTAGAAGAGATGGCACAGTTGTCTGTCATAGTAGTGACATTTTGAAGAACTTGTCTGTAAAGATTGTAACATCTGTTATAACATAAACAGGAATGCTCATTTTCTGAGCAATCCAAACTCTTAACTGATATCAGCATAGGAATTTGAATAATTTGAAAATACCGTATTTATCGGCGTATAACGCGCACAGGCGTATAACA
>NW_015386085.1:1131901-1164430 GCF_001527695.2 Protobothrops mucrosquamatus | reverse complement strand
GGGGGAGAATTGAGAGAGAGAGAGACAAACACACACACACACACAAAGAGGAGAGGGGAACTGCTGGGGCCGGCCCGTATTGAAGAATATGGCCGAATTTACCCGGGCTGGCCGTATATCGGCGTATAACACGCACACATCATTTGCCCCCTATTTTCAGGGGGGAAAAGTGCGTGTTATACGCCGATAAATACGGTACCTGCTTTCTATAAAGTTTTGGGAAACTTTACAGTTTACATAGGCTTATTAATGAATACCTTTTTTAATGGTGTGCTTGGATCAGATTAGATGTATTTTTCTGTTCATATCTGTTCAGTTATGGTGGTAGACCACTATGCAATTAAAACCAAAGGCCATATTAATAATTTGCAATCTGATTCTCATTGCATTTATAAATATTAATGTCAAATGTGATGCTCTTTGTTTAAGGAAATGTATAAACAACCTCCTCCATTTTTCTTTAAAGGAAGGTTTCTTAATTTTGTTAGTAATTTCAAATTAGTTTATGCATGTTGGGCATAAAATTATGAAAGACTATTTACATAGATTTTAAGAATGCTTGACTTCCAACAACTTTGGATGTTTTGCATAATTAAAAAAACCAGAACAATAAAGGAACAAATGACGTGTGTCCAAAAAGAGAAAATTCATATAAAATACCACAAAATCTCTCAGGGACTCACCATCCTCTATCTCAGTGGTGGCGAACCTATGGCACGGGTGCCAGAGGTGGCACTCGGAGCCCTCTCTGTGGGCACACGTGCCGTTGCTCCAGCCTCACCTCCCCCCGCAACCCCCTCCTCTCCAGCAGCCCCCCTGAAGGAGAGTCGCCCCTGAGCGTGGCCCACATGAAGCAGCGCAGCCAAGGACATGGCAGCCAGGCAGTGTAGACAAGACTCTGCCCTAACACTCCATCATGCACAGTTGATGCTGCAGGGCGCAGGCAGAGGGTGTGGCTGCCATAGCGCTGCTGGGCTGCCTGGGCGATCTGCGGCGGGCCCTGGAGGCGATGAGTGGCCCTGTGGGCAGGTGGGATGGGGGATGGAGCGGGGGTGGGGGCAGGGGGTGGAACGGGGTGGAGCCAGTTTTTGGGCACTCAGTCTCTAAAAGATTTGCCATCACTGCTCTATCTCAAGGCCTGGGAAAGTGGCCAGGTTTTCAGTGCATTTTCAATATCATCAGGATATGAACCATATAGATCACTAATGTTTCCAGTGTATTAATGCCTTTTCTTTTCAAACGCTGTTTCAATCTCTCCAATCCCAGAAGGACATAAATATGTGGCAAAGAGATACTTTTAAATCCCCCTTTTGTAGCAGAACAGAAAGTAAAATATTGAACTTAATAGGGATGTATGGAATATTATAAGCCATTCTATGGATGGAACACATAGGTTTTGAATGGTCTGTGCCCAAACCAAAAAATGCAAGTTTTACAATTTTTTTTGAATATAGAAAGAAACACAACTGTTTCTCAGATATGGTCTGGGAGGTGTTTGCTATGGCTAGAAAAGGTTCAAAAGGGAGGAAAGAGAGGGAAAATGTCTGGGACAAGATACTTGCTTAGCAATCGCAGGTGCAGATATTATGACTGAGGGGAGTCAGGGAAGAGAGAAAATGGAAGTTGCTGAAAAGATCAGAATGGTAAAACCAGTGAGATTTGCCCCACTGAGACATCATAGGCAGTAATTAAGAGGAAGCCAAGGAGGGACAGGAATGCACTGAAATAACAAAGAAGCAGATGGATTGGTTAGATATGATAAAAAATAGATAAAAAGTGCCACACTGGGAGCTGGTTCCCTTCTGCAGAGACTACTGCAATAAGGAACAAGTGCAGAGGCCCTCAGAAGTAGCTGAGGAGAGACAGGGAAGGCACTGGGAGCAGGTAGGCCAAGGGGATGTGCTGCACTAGGACATTCATGGTGGCAACTGAGTAGAGGTAGCAGACGAAGTTTTATTTGGGCCAAACTGTGTCTGGTTCGAAATAGTTCAGCAGAACTTCCAGAATGTGAGGGTTTCTACATGAAAATAAAATGTATTTTCTGTTTTGTGCATACCTAGAGCCCAGCTAGTACACTGCTGAGAAAAAAACATCTGTTTAGGAATATTTAGCACTCAGAAGTGGTGTACTTTAATCTGATTAATAGGCTATAGATATGTATCAGTTTGTGAAAAATAATGCAGAGTACTGCAAACAAAAATCATATGGAACTCGATCATCAGCATATGCATCTTTTTTTATTACAAACTCACACTGCTGAACTAGATTAAATAACATACATATCTGGAAATACATTGGAAAAGGCAAGCCCTCACAGTTTAGAGCAGGGGTGTCAAATTGCTGGGTCGCGGGCCAGATGCGTCATGTGGAAGCCGCGCCCACCCCAGCTCCGGCAAGGAGAAAAAAGTCACAATACGTTGTGACACATCACGTGATGTGGCGAGTTTGACACCCCTGGTTTAGAGGCTCCCTGATATACAGTATACCTTGTTTTCTGTGGGTGAACCTGAGAAAATATTTCCTGCAGAAATATCATCTAATTTGAAAAGATCAGCCTTCCAAACCCATACTTGACCTAAGCTATGTCTTTTCCCAGTTTTCATGCTCCAGAGGTTCCTGTACTCTGATGATGTTATCAGTAATAGTGTCCTTGTTAGTGCTAGTTAAAATTAAATAAAAATTGAATCCAGAGATTAAAGGTGGTTAGAAAACCCTGATTACAAGAGCCCTTATTATAGTGTAATTAATAAAACTGCCAAATTTCTTAACTCTGATGTAGAGTCATAGGATATGTGCAAGAGATAAACTGAATATGCATTGTTCCAATTTTCCTTGACTTTGGTTAATAATATGAATATGTCATCCATTTCTTAATGTGATCATTAAGTAAATACAACACTACCTAAAACAGTGCCCTTTATTATATTATATCTTCCTATCCTGTGACAATATTGAGTATAAAAGATCTGGATGGGTATTTTTGCTTCTTTGTTTAAAGATAATGTTTAAACATTGTGTTCATGTCATGGGAGTATTTGAAAATTGTAGATTTATTATTTTATTTTTAACTTTAAGAGTACTGAATATAAAGTAAATATTAATTATCCAGTAAATTAGAAATAATCAAAAGAAGAAATAAGAGCAAATATGAACAGTGACCAGAGTATTTTTTAAAAAATCTGGATTTGATGTACTATAATATGTAGCTTGCCAGTTGTGGTGGATGAGTGAAGCATCTCCTCTTTCCAGATACTTATTTCAGATTATAAATTTTTTCACAAGTAAGATAAGATTAGAAAATAGACCATTCAGTGTTGATATTTTGAGCAGAATCATAATCATATAATTTGTGTTCTTCATTCAGAATAACTATAATTTTCATACTGGTTCAAGAGTAGCAATGTTTGAATGCAGCTACTCCTGCTGTTAAAAGGCATGGGGCAGGTTTATGTAAAACTCCCAAAACTGGCCCTAGAGAGTTGGGAAAATATTTGTGAAAAGAGTGAGAATTGCATGATGAATCTTAGAAGGGGAATGAAAAAAAAATATTCCCATTTATTAGGTGAAATATTCACTGGATTAAAAGCATTTAAATCACCAAAAGGATACTTAGAATCAAAGCCAATGCCCCATGCACCTGTATGTTTTCAATATGATCTAAGTGCTATTTGGATAACTTTTTGAATATAAATAAAATTATACTTAACTCCCTGCAATGCCCTGGCAATTATAGAGAATTACCATATTGATTACAATATATTTCATTTGCGAGCTTGAAAACAGCTTTTTAAAAATTCAAAGATTTTGCCATCTTATTTCTACTCAGATAATCGGCTTTGCTGGATAATAATTTTATAAATAGGAAAGTGAAACCAAATACTTCATTCAGTTTATAGATGCTAAAATGTTATTTGTGACAAACAATGGAACATATATTTAATCTTGACAGCGAGTCACATTTAACTGCTTTTTATGGCTGACCTATGTTTGGCCTATGTGAGTTGTGAAAAAGTCTTGAGATGGCAGTGAATTCCCCAAGGAGGAATTCACCGAGTAGATAGTTGAATTTAAATTAACAGCAACCAACAACATTTTCATGCAATCACATTTAGGAAATCCTGATACAGTTTTTGATAACTGAGTCACCAACTGTTGTAAAAGTTGTTTATGTGACCTTCTTTTAAGTTCTTAATTAAAAGAAGTTGAACATTAAAATAACATTAATATTTGGACAAACATCTTATTAACAATGTTCTTAAATATTCAGCCACTTTCAGCTTGCTTGCTTGAGTCTGGAACTGTATAAATTTTCAGAATTAGTCACATTTGCAACATTAAGTTTAGACACCACCTTTAAGATGGCAATATGTACAATAGACTGAAAATGTGGAGCCTTATCAGATAAGCCAGTGGTTCTCAAACGTTTCTTCACCACGGACCCCCTTTATATACCTTTTGTAGCCACGGACCATGACCACGGACCCCAAGACTTAACTCAAGATTTAAATCATAACATTTCTTTAAGGCTTCGTGGACCTCCTATGACAACATCGCGGCCCCCCCAGTGGTCTGTGGACCACAGGTTGAGAGCCACTAGCATAAGCAGTCTAGCTTTAAAAAGTTTAGCTTTACATAAAGACATGGTTATTTATTTGTCATTTTTATGCACACAATTTATGTGGCAATCATCTTTTTATATGATCTATTTTATAGTGTAGAATCTTTACCTTGAAAATAACTATTTCTTAGTGGGACCATGTGGCTTTATTTGTTTGTTTGTTTGTTTGTTTGTATATTTGTTTTAGAGAGCCAGTTTGATGTAGTGGTTAAGATATCAAGCAGAAGACCATAAATTCTAGTCCCAGCTTGGGCAGGAAGCCAGCTGGGTGACTTTGGACCAGTCACTTTGCCTCATCCTAGAAAGGAGGCAGTGGCAAACCACTTCTAAAAAAATTTGCCAAGAAAACTGTAGGGACTGTCCATGTCTGTTCAAGAATCAGACATGATTGAACAGATTTTTTTTTTAAAAAAATGTTTGTTTTAATAGTTACCCTTCTCATACAAGTGACTTACAAGAATTAAAAGCACAGAAAAACCTGCAACATATAACTACACACACACACACTAGCACATTAACAATAGCACTCAACCACTTGACCCACATGCCTGGGGAAAGAACCAGGGTTTCAGTGCCTTGTGAAATGCTAAAAATGTTGGAGCCATTTGAGTCTCCAGGAAGATGCTGTCCCATTATATATTTTTTACAAGAATTACTATTGAAAAATTCCCAGTAATAATTAGAATTAGTATCTGATTTTCTTTTTTGCTTTTGTGTCAGTCTTGATTCTTGAGGTCTACATGGGTAGGCCCATACAGTTTTCCTCGAAACATTTCTGAAAAAGGAAACCCCTAAATTTAACATAGGTGAGTAGCTGGATCTTTTAAAAAGCCAGAATAAACCGACTTGCATGATTGTTTTGCTGCATTTCCTACTTCAAAAAGATGGAAAATGGCAGTGTTGATTTTTCTCAGTTTTGATTCAAAAAGAGATTCAGAGAGGTTGCTCTTCACTGTCATATTCCAAATTGCAATTCAGAAACTACAAAAGGGATATTCCGTTTTTGAAGCCTTGTTCACTATTTTGACACTAATCAAAAGAGTCGGTTTGCAAAATGAGTTGGGAGTTGTATAAATTTAATATATAAATAATCTTTAAGCAGACATCTGTACAAGTGATTAATAGATTCACTTACATTATTCTTTTATACTGTTGTTGATTACTGAAATTTTTTGCTGGCATATGGTTAAAATACATGTTGGTGTAAGGAATACCAAAAGTAATATATAGGAGTCTGTTATCACCTTTTCCAGCTAAAAGGCTTAAGCTTTTATGAGCTCACAATACACTCCTGATCTTTTGCCATCATAGACTAACATGGCTGTACTCCTACTAAAGTAGTAATGGAAGTTAAATGCCAGTTATGAGTTATCTTTGGGTTGACTTTGCAATTTCTTAGCATCAGCTTTTGAGCTTTTAAAAATGACAGTCATAACTTACCTTATATTGTTGTAATTAATGTTTTTTCACTTTAAACAAGGATCACAAGTTGAATGTGAAAAAAACTGGGACGTGTACATATATTGCTTCTTTTTGAGTGAAGATACCAGTGCACCTTCACCGATTATAGCCTTCATCAATGTGAATGTCTGAATCGCAACTCCAAAGGTTCTTAGCCATGGCTAACTTGATTGGGGAATTCTAAGAGTTGAAGTCCACACTTCTGTAAGGCCCCAAGCTGGGAAATATTTTACCTGATATTGTTATTTCTTTGATAAAAATAAGGGGGGGGAAGAGGAGTGCATTCCTTTCTTTGGCAGTCTCCAATATATTTTTCAAATATACTGCAGAGGATTGGAGAAAGAGGAGAACAAAATAAAATGCTGTTACAGATATGAAAGTCTGAGTATGTAACATTTCATCTATTTCCAAACATCAGAGATTTGATCGTTTTTGCTTGTTTCACTAGGTTTTTGCCACACCCTTACACTAATTTGTTTTTCACCTTTACTTGTCTATTTAATCATGTTTGCATTGCTTTACAGCGCTACATCCATTATTTGTAATCTCAAAGAAGACACTGGTGTCAGAAAGCATATTTCCTAATGCAAAATGAAATCTGCTGTGGGATACATAACATTAATTTTCTCTGAATTAATTACAATTTAGGGATATTAGCAGTAGCTTTCATATTAATTGTCTCAGAAAATTATAACTTTATGGTTATGAGAAGGATGTATTGTATAATATTTTAATCATTATTGAGTTGTTTTGTAGTTGTGCTGTGTTTTTATCCAGTGAGTGTTTAAATCATGATTTCATTTCTTACAAATGCTAGCATATTCTGCTTTTCTCATTATGTGTTACCTTTAATAATCATTTGTTTCATTATAGGTTAGGTCATCATTTTGTCAAATGGTTCATCAGTTTATTTATTCAAAATGTAATTCAGTCCTTCAGTACTGATTTCATTGAATATCACACTAAATTAATATCATATCTTACCAAAGATTATTTATTGCTATTATGTGCATGCATGGACATGCAAATACATACATGGACATTTAAACCTTTATTATAAATTCATGCAAATTTCTTAGAAATAATACTGTTTCAATAGTAATTAAAATTTCCAACTTTTTCTTAACATATCAATTTGGAATAATTGATTTACATAAGTTTATAAACAAAATAAAATTGGACAGATTCATATATAGGATAGATAAAATGTATTGAAATAAAGGGCATAATTCAACCAGATTTGCAGTATTGTTGTCAGCATGGAAGATTTAAGTTTATGCTTATTTCTGCTGTTGAAGTCAATGCAGTTTCAAAATACATTAATATAATTTTATCCTACCCTTCAGTATGATACTGTAGATAATATTCTTCTGACTGGCAGAAAATTAAAGGGTCAGGGAGAGAACTATTTGCACTACTAATGAAAATTGATGCTCCCATTTTTTTTATAGTCAAAATTCAGTCACATCCGGTATGTATTCTGGCAGTAGTTATCCAGGGAGGAAGGGGGAGAATAGCTGCAACCTTCATAAAAATTTTGGGAGTGCATAACTATGAATTAATCCAATGGTATTGTGGGCTTTTATATATACAGTACCACCTGTAGAGAAATGTTACCTTTTGTGCATTAGAATTTGGGGGTTGCAATTCACCATAAAAAAATCATCATCAGCAGCAGCAGCAGCAACAGCAGCATACGTGCTGATACGTAACACGGATAGCAGTTGCCTTAATTCTTCAGTCTTTCTTTGTTGTTCCAAGCTTCCTTCAGTAGCAGAGGCCCTTTTGAGTAATAGGCACATCTAGAATTTTGAGGACATGTTATGGTCACTTTTATAAAATGGCTATTGTGGTTGCACTGGAAAATCAAACATATATAAAATAGATCTATCTATCTAAACGAGGGATCTTCAAACTTGGCCCTTTTATGACTTGTGGACTTCAACTCCCAGAATTCCTCAGCCAGCGTGCCTGGCTGAAGAATTCTGGGAGTTGAAGTCCACAAGTCATAAAAGGACCAAGTTTGAAGACCCCTTATCTAAACTAACTAGATTGTTCCTAATCATCCCTCAAACCTCTCAAGATGCTATCTCAGCTAATCTTGGCTCTTATTCTCTGGAAAGAGGGCACACTTCCAAATAAAGGAGTGAGTAGCAGTTATCCCTATTCAATTTTGGAGAATGAGTCTCAGAAACATACTTGAAAATAATGTGTTGCCTGAGACAATTCCTCTTGACTCAAGCCAAAAGGTTGAATACGACTGTTTATAACATGCTAGCTTCTACTTATTATTTTATTAAACATTTTTTTTAAAAAAGGGCCTGAAGGTGTCATGTTGCCAGGTACTTTAACATGAACCAGCCCCATGCTGGGGATTTAGATGCATACAGTTCTTGGGTTCTAATTCTAGGGGGCTCTCTGGCTTGGATGCTGTAATATCCAATAATAGCTGCAGCTGATAGAAGGACTCATAATACTGTTAGAAGTTGAATTTCTGACAGAATTAATTTAAATGATTGGAAAGCAAGGGATAATTTTAAGTACTACAGCAGATAATAATTATTCTATGCTCCGCTTAGTTGATTATTATCTTTGGGTGAGATTAGGGAAAAGTAGTCACTTGTAAACTAAGTATAGATAATTATTTTATGTTGCAAGTATGTAGTTCATTAGAGAAAGAGTATGGTGTTAAATATCCATTGAAGTCTGTCATTAAATTTAAAAGCATACTAGTTATTATTTGATGTATCATATCTCTATCTTATCTATACATCAAAACTGTGTTGACATTGGATGTCCTATGTATTTTTAGTCTGACCCAATCAGTTTTACAAGTGCTGTCTTCAAGATGTTCCTGAAGATAAAAATGACCCTGAGTCCCCTCTCTCTCGCACACACATATACACCCACAAAAACCAAAAGCCCCAAATGAGATAACAGTGATGACAATAGCAGCCAGCAGGTACAAAACTCTGTAAACAGGAATGATTAGTCAAGTTTCCCTATTTCTGATGGCTTTCAAGGTACTTGTACTATGCAGTGAAAATATTGGACAATTGGTAAGATATGATGTTCATGATTAGTTCCCTCCCCATTAGATGGGCTCTGAAATAAAAGTCCTTTGTCAACGCTGCTAACATCGGATGTTCTTGCTTTGACAACAGATGAAAATGCAGCCATTTTCTTTATGCTTTTAGAATTGGTTGGTGCTGGGAGGGGAGATTGGAATGAGAGTTCAGTTAGTCATAATAATAATAATAACTCTGCCGTGGGAATCCAAGGACAAACTGGGTCCAGAGCTGATAACGTTTTGGTGGGCTGGAGAGCTGGGGAGAAAGTCTGCGCTTCAAGCTAATTGGGGAATGTGATTTATGACTGTATATTGGGAGTGGGAATTGTATTTTGTCACTTTGTATCCAGGGGAGGGGAATTTAGTTTTTGGGTTCAACTATGTAGTGCTAATACTTTGTTTCCCGAATAAAAGATTATTTAAGGAGAACAATGCCTCAAAGTTCTTTTGAAGGGTTTCATCTGTCGGAACCATGACATCCTTGAGGTCTATAAAGGTTCAAACAACATCATAATCTTCTGAGTTGGCCCTTCTACCAGTTTAGGGAGAAATAATAAAGAAATACTGCAGAAATATTTTTATCTCTTGATAGATCTTTCCAACCACTCACTTCTGAAAATGGGATATTTTAGGACAACCTTCTTCAACTAACAAAAAACAGCAACATTTATTTTCAACATAGTATTTTAGAGTGTCTGATTAACCCCTGATCTAGATAAATGAGTAATTTCAGTTTTTTTATGCAAGACCCCCTTAAAAGCAATCCGTGTAAAAGTGCACTATTAACAATAATATTAATAGACTTATAATAATACACACTGTCATGCATTATTAAATCTCTACTTCTTTCTTAATTACCACTATTGGGACCAGCTAAGCAAGAAATCACATAACTTTGATTGTTACCCTATGAGGCACCTTTTGCCAGTTGAAGCTCACAAACAGACATGAGAACTTAGTAGTGTTTAGATGTGCATAAATGAAAGCATTGTCCATTATATTTCAAGGTTTGAATTCAGAATTTAAAAGTTATGTTGCTAGTGTTCTTTTATGACTAATTGTCATTGAAATTGGGATTCATGGTGCACAATTTTTAATTGAATCAAATATATTTCAATACAGTACAATATAATATCTTTATTTTGGTCTCTGACCAGCATAAAACAAAAACACAGAAGTTTTGGAACTAACTACAACTTAACAATCTGTGCATAAAAAAGTGTGATTGTAGAGTTAAAAAATGGAAAGTAAATGTGATAAGAGAGCCTGTTTGGTGTAGTGCTTAAGTCATCAAGCTAGAAACCAGGAGGCTGTGAGTTCTATTTGTGCCTTAGGCCACAAAAGTCATCTGGGTGACCTTGGGCAAGTCACTCTCTGTCGGCCTAGGACAGGGCTTCTCAACCAGTGGTACAGGTACCACCTGTGGTACATTGGCACCTGGCAGGTGGTACTCGGCCATCCTAGAAAAGTGGTAGCAGGGGAGGGGAATGAGCTGAACCGGTGGCAGCACCCCACAAGCCTGAGCGAGAGATGGCTGGAGCTGCAGGGCTGTCAGGGCTCAGCGGAAGCCCCAGGATCAGTGCGAGGCTCCAGCTGAAGCTCAGCACTGATCCTGGCACTTCTGCTGAGCCCAGAAGAAGCGCCGATCAGCTGGAATGTTGCAGCATCTCCAGGGTCTTGTGATTTACATTCAGATGCTTGGCCACTGATTCATATTTATGACGGTCACAGTGTCCCAGGGTCATGTGAAGTGACCAAAACCTGCTGCAACCACCCAGCAGATGGGGGGGATAAAAACCAAACACCCCCCACCCCCGCTGCCAATTTTCAACAAAAATGCTCACAACAATGAAAACCTCGGACAGGAGGAAGAGCACCGCCGGACGGGCAGGCAGGTGTCTTGCTTGGCTGTGGCTTGGGGGGCACTTTTTTCAGTGCCATTGTAACTTCGAACAGTCACTAAGCAAACTGTTGTAAGTCGAGGACTACCTGTACTTTATATCACTTTTTTCCTTTTGGGTGGGGGTCATCAAGTTTTTGACACCTTGCTAGGCGACTGGTGGTACTCGGATGTTACCCTATCCTAAAAGTGGTACAATGGGTGAAAAGGTTGAAAAGCCCTGGCCTAGGAAATAGGCACAGATAAATCACTCCCAAAATCTTGCCAAGGAAACTGCAGGGAGTCTTTGAGAATCGACTCGATTGAACGGAAGAAAAAAAATGTGATAAGCTGTTATAAGACTAAAGTCTATGGAAACCTATAGGGATAACTAAAATTAACATTTTAATTAAAATACAGCTGTTCAATACAATATAGTGAGATATAATGTATGGTGCTATCTAAAAGGAGATTCAGCAACACAAGCTTTAAAACTTAATAAATGGAAGCAAAAGCAACAATGTAATAGTTAAGCATGAGCTGTTTTGAGCCTGGTTGAGGTTAGCTGGCAGTTAGTACCTGGCAAATTTTGTATGTTGCAATGCAGAATTTGGCAACATTGTATAATATGAGGGGGTTGGAGTCAGGGAGTATGAGGAAGACATACAATTGATCTGTACATTTTGGTTACCTGGTGAGTAGTAGGAGAAGTTTGCTTTCTCTATATGAGCAGAAGAGGAAAACATTCTTGTTAGCTCCAGACTGCCCAGCTTTGCAAGTGCACAGATGTTTGAGGAAGAATTTCCCATCAGAGCTGAAGGCAAAGCAGTGCATGTAGACCCATCTGATGGTCCTAAGAATGGGATCTGCCCTCTGGAATAGTATCCACCCACAGATTCAAATGGCCGCCACCGTGCTCCCCTTTAGATGAATAAACCGACTCTTTTTAGGCTTTGGTCTAGAGTGAGCAGTGACATTTTAAGATGCAATTGTGTTGGACAAATGTGATTTTTTTCCCTCAGGGTTAATATTTGTTCTTTGTTCCTTGGCTTGATTTCATATTCTCTCCTTATTTTTGTGTGTTACCTAGAATTGCTCGGAGTGAGTGGTTTTATATATATGACAGTTTGATTGATGCTTACATACCACTGAATCTAAATGATACATGACAATCTACAAATGCAGTAAGACATGGCAAATATACAACTGTAAAATAATTACTATATCACAATGAAATAAAATCAACATAAAATAGTGGTATCAATTTAATCCAGTTGTGGCAAAGGATCTGTGAAATGAATATGGCTAAAGGTCCAATTAGCCATGGTCTCTATCAGCAAATCTAGCAGTAGCCATGAGTTCAGAATGAGTCCCAAATTGCAGATTTGCCCATTTGGGAAAATAAAACTCCTCTAAAATGAAAATCAGACAAAAGGGTGGTTTTTTGGATAATTAGGAACTATGTCTTATTGGGATTGACATTCACTCTTTCATTCCATCCAGCTTTTCATAGCGTCCAGATACTAGGCCAAGATATTAATGATATCTCTGGCCTTCCCTGGGTAGCAGTGTGTAAATGGGGATTGTTGGCATATTGATGATACCTGCTCCTGAACAGAGGAAGAATCTATCTCAGATTATTCTCAGATTACAGGTTTTATGTAATTGGTGGAAAAATAAGGTTGAGGGGACTGAACTCTATCAGTCCTTACTGGACTGGCCTCTCTTCCCTGCAAATAATTGATAATCTGTGGAAGGCCAAAAGTACCAAATAGTGCTTTTCATCCCAAGCCTTGTAAATGGTCCAGAAAGGTAACATGATTGATGTTTACTCAACTGAACTATTGCTGAACTTTCAAGTCCAGAAGAGATGTATTTCCTCCCATCCAGGGTTTGATAAAGAATATCTGCTTTTGCCTGATGCATTTATTGAATTTTCAGCTGGTAAATTAGGATGTTAAATATAATGTCATTATATTCCATAGAGAGATTAATTATTCCATTATAGTAAGACCATATGCATTTACAAAGATATGGCCCAGGGATATCCATCTTTTCCAGAATTTGCTCTGATCACTAGTTATGGTGTACAATCTCCAGCCATTTGAAGATCATCAACTTTTCTGGGCAGAACTGACATGTATGTAGCTCCTACCCTTTGGAATACCATATCCCCTGCATCAACCCTCCTGACCTTCAGTTAGGGGCCTGAAGACCTGTCTCTGCCATTAGGCCTGGCGGTCCAACAGGGCGGTATCATTCTGGAGGTGGTTAGTAGATTGAGATAAGACCCCCCCTCCCCTGTATTCTTTGTGCTTCTTCTCCCCTTTTTAAAAAAAATCTTTTGATTATACATTTTATTACAATTACGAGTATTGTTACTACTGTTTTATCTTTTTAATGTTTCTTGTTTTAATGTTTGTAAGCCATTCAGAGTTGCCTCAGGACCAGATGGGTGGCAAATAAATTTAATAAATAATAATAATATTCCACATGTGGAATATCCCAGGTCCTTGGAAGGACTCGATAGGTCGATAAAAATGCCAAATCTAGTCTAAAAATCTGGCTGACTGTATAACAAACTATAATAATAATAGTAAAGATGAAATATTTGACAGTATTTTAAAAAGGCAATGAGACTGAACTTCGAGCAAAGAGAACGAATAGAATAGAATAGAATAGAATATCCTGAGGCAAGGCAAGGCTAGCTTTTGATAAGGCAGAGGTCAGTCAAGAAGAAATGGCAAAAATAGTCATTCCAATAGTTCTCATCAAACAAAGGGGGGAAGAAGAAAGGGCCAGTTGATGCTTCTATGTCTGACCTGGATTTGGAATGTAGTTTGTCTTGGTTGTCAGATGAATGATCAAGATAGGTAGAGAAATCAGGGAACATTAAGCCTCTTTATATTCCTTGATGTCTCAGGGGTTTTTTCACACTTTTGGAATCCTTAAAGAGGTGAAGACAGGCAGGAGGCATCACTTTATAGTAGTTTTACTCATACATTACTAGCTATTATCATACAATTGGGAGACTTGCTTGATTTTTCCAAGGGATCCTGCAAGGTTCCATTTTAATCTGATAAATTACATGCACCCATACTTGGAAGAGACAGTCCTGAGATAGATTGGACCATAACGGGGAACGTTAGTGTTGGTTATTGCCACACAGTGTATCAGGTAGCCTTGAAAATGGTTCAGGAACTATATTTGGCCCAGAATGCAGTAATGCAGATAATAAATGAATATCATAAAATGATGGAACTTGAAGGGTTCTACATGCCATCGAATGCAACCTCCTACCAACCTCCAAAATGTAAAGATGTGGGCAAATCTTATGTACCTTTTGTTATACATAACCCAATACAATTTCTCCTTTAGATGTTGAAAAGTTCTACTTATGTAGAACTTGTACTTTGTACTTTGATAAATTTGATTTTGACATAATACTATTAAATATATATATATATTGTATATGCCTACATATCTCTGTTCTTATATGGCTTAAATTAAATTGAATAAACCAGGTGGCAGTAGAATTTACAAGAAAAACAGAAAGAAAAGTTCAGAGGAACTGAAAACTTCCTTCTATTGTATTTTCTCCCAATTTAATCATTTTATATCATATTTTAGTGAGACCTAGTTCATATTTCTTTGTTTCAAATTGAAGGACCTGTTTTTCACAGGACTTTTTTCAATTATTTAAATAAACTCAAAATAAATATATCATCTCTGTTCATGGCATTCGTCTTTCTCAGATAATTTAGCATGTTACACTTATTATTTGCACAGTCAAAGCTGCAGTGATCACAAATGAGAAAATTATACAGCAGCAGGTTTGTTTCTTTTAACATTGTCAAAGAATCAAAACCCAACACTTAAGTTGCTGTAATGAAAAAATTTCTGTAGTGTTTTTGTATTGCAATAGGTTACTGTCTTAAAATTTAACATTTGTACTGAAAATTGGGTTAATATTTATAAAAAAGACAGCATATTACATATTCTTTCTATGAAATAACAGCATTTTCTCATCCTGATATTGCATATTTGTAGATACTTCTACAATCAAACCTGAGCTTGGTAGTTGTTATGTATATGGTGGTTCCAGTATTTGGAGCAAGGAGGATCAAGAGTAAAATCTGAATTATATTTCCTTAGCATCTCATAAAAGAGAGAAAGGTTTTAGATTATTATCCCCCTTTAATACTGATCCTAGGCAATTGTTTTTTAGAGCTACAAAATTGAGAACTTGAAACACAATAATGTGTGTATGTGTGTTTATGTAAACACACACACACACACACACACACACATTTATATATAAGTCTAACAGATTTGTTTCTGTGTAGAGCTCTAGCTAGCTAGGGCAGGATAGCTTTAAACCTGTTTACGGCTTGCAATGGGAAGAAGATTTGGGGAAAGTTCAGATAGAAGCGAGATTAGCCCTTTGATGCCCTACATTTCTGATATCTTTTCTTAGTTTCCTAATTGCAAATTTGAACTCTTACTTGTTTTATGATAATGGTTTGGAGAGAGAGCAGAATAATTGTCTTATTTTCCTTTAAAACCTCCCTAGGAAATGTAAGAAGAGTATGTGATTTATTTCCTTCAAACTCTAATTCTTCTGTACCCAAGATGCAAAGTCATGATATGCTTAAGCAGAACATTTCCATCCCAGTTCAGACCATTTTCTCCATCTATCCCTTTCTCCTGGTGAATATTTCCTCAATAGTTTATTAGGTTTTATATATCAAAGGTTTCAAAGTGATCTTAAAACATCATTAAGGAATTATTAAAAAGCTAAAATAGTTATGTAGGAGCCTGAGAAATCTTAACTATGCAGAAATAAGTAATCTTACTTTTAGCTAGCGTCTTCTACTTCATTCATTGTGAGACAGAACAATGATGGGTAAAAGATAAGATTCCAGATCATCAAATAACTTGACAAGTAACTTTCATGATTAAAAATAATAAATTAGATAGTAGTTTATTGATGGATTAGTCTTACAATCTTATCAATAAAATAAAATAAAACATAAAATAAAATATATAAGTCTAATTTCAGAGTAAGATAGAAAAGAGGAATTAAAGTGATAAAAACAAGTGTGTTAATACAGAGAAACAGTAATCACATAAATGAATCTCCCTTGCATAATACTCCAGTTTACTCAATGTATTGGGTTCGTAGGATGACGGTCTTAGTTATAAACTTAGCAGTTCTGCTTATTATATGTACAACTGAGCTCAGGAGGAAATATGACAATCTGTGGTTTGGATCTCAGTAGGCTGTTCTTTCCTAAAGGGATAGTAAGAATTTAAGCCAGATGAGGACATATAATTGACAGTCAAACGAAATATGAATTAGGTGAAATGTGTCCAGTCCACTTCCCATTTTCTTAATTTATATAGTATTACCTTTTAATCATACTGATTTATTGTGGAATACTAATGACTATATGGAGAAATTCCTTAAGACTTTTCTTTCTAGATACGATAAATTTTTCATATCACTTGAATTACTTTTATACCTTTCTTAATGATTAGCTGTAGTTTTGGATATTAATCATCACTCATCTAAGCAGTCCACAATATTTTCATAACCTAAGCAAGTACACATGATTTCTGGTGCTATTGCATCTCTTCAAAATGTATCCTTTTGTCCCATACAAGTGCATTAGGTATGTTTCTATGCATGCTTAGTAATGTCTGTAAGAGCAAATAAATGGGTAACTTTCCCTTTCTAGTTTTTTTTGCTGTCTTACAAAGAATGAGGAGAAATACAATAATATCGGGTAAAATATCTGAACATCAGTGTTAATGTTCAGTTTTGCAGTTCTATAACTATCATTATAAGAGAGATATGGAGGACCTGGTCTAGAACAATGTGGTATTTCATTGTTTTGGGTTTTTTTTTTAACAACTTTATTCCTCAATATGATACAGTTGATATAATAGATTTAAAATGCGTATTGTTTGTATCTTTTAGTGTTCAGCACAATCATCTTCAGAAGCCTGGGATTTCACTACACATAATGATACACTGACATCTCAGAAAACAAAACTTAATTTCAGGTAAAAAAAATCCATTTATATTTATATTTTTTTCTCTATAACACAAATAAGTCTATAAATTTTTGCTTTTAAGAATACAAATTTATACATATATCAGTTTAACATATCTATAAGGTAAAGGACTATAGTAATTTCGTACTTTAAAAATATTAGCATGTGGTGGATTTCAAGATGTCATGAAAACCTCTGTATTGCCATCTAACTTGGGGTTCAATGTCATGATGGAAATCCGGAGTAAGGAACTGACACTTTCATTTCTTTGAAAACAGCTGTATGAAGAAAGAGAAGCCTATGTTAAATCCCAAGTGGTAATTGTAATCTAGTATGACATGAACGGTAAGAGTTTTGGAAAAAATAGAAAAAAAATGACCACAATTCCTATTACACATAAAATAAACATAAATAAGAAACTGTCAACTGTTTCAGCACAATCACATTTAACTACAAAAGGGAACACTTGTAAACATGATGGAAGCTGAGGGGAAAAATCAAGGTGCCAAAACTTTACATAATGCCTGAGACTTGAGTGACTTCTATTCCATTGTATAAGAAAGAATCAACCAACACCACCAAGCTGTGGAAATGAAGATGGTTCTTTCTGAAATGGACATAATAATAAAAAGGAGCACAAACAGAGAGAGAAAAGAAAGTGTATGCCAAGCAAGTTAAGGGAAACGCTAAGAATGTTTTAGATATACTGTATTCATATCTATATATTAAAATAAATACTAGGGAAATGATTGTTCCATTAGGGAAAGTTATTTTGAAGGATGATTTGAAATTGCAAAAAAATTGAATGAAATATTTGCATGTTCTGCATCTACAGAATATATAGGATGTACCGACTTGAAATCTTAGAGAAGACTCCATTTCTTTTTTGGTTTGAGCACAATGCCCACTTATTCCTATTCTTTGCTTTCTCTTTTTTAGCTAATTAGTAATTGGTTACAGGAAAGGTCTTCTTATCCCATGACCATTACATCTACTCAGCAACCTCTAATGAGGAACTTTAAACAAGTTAAGAACTAGATAGAACTGGAAAAAGCTCAGAAATTTTCATGCAGCTGAAATATTTTTCTTATGAATAAGGGTTGCAACATTGATTGAATAGCTTGGGGGAACAAGCTATTTTATTTATTAAAATGAATAAAATCATATGTAGTGTGGATAAAATGAACAAGAAATTATTATTCATTTTTTAAAGCACTAAGACTGAGGGTCATTCAACAGAACTAATCAGAAGGAGATTTAGAATAGACAAACGAAAGCCTGTCTTCACACAATGAATAAATAAATCTGTGGAATTCATTACCGTAACATTTGGTGATGGCTATTGATTTGGATAGATTCAAAATGAATTGGATAAATTCATAAGGAACAGGTCTATCAAAAGCTTTTCTTTTCAGGATGCAGGAAATTTACTGTCAGAATTAAATTAGAAGATCAGTGAGAAAAAGACGTGCCTCCTCCTTCTCTCTCTGAGCACCCCAGAGGGGTCTGCTAGGCCACTGTGAGAAGCAAAATGCTGGAATAAGATGGGCCTTGGCCTGATACCCAGCAGGGTATTTAATTCCTTAAATAAGAATATAGAGCACCTATGGAAAAGAATATAGGAAGATCAATGGAGATTGAATTCTATTTTTTTTTTTTTGCAATGCACTGCATTTTGCAACTAACCGTATATTGGAAGTTTTTTTCCACATTGTGGGTACCACTTCTAATAATGCCTACCTCTGCATCTTATGGATGGGTATTAGTGCTCTCCAAATTAATAAAATACTCTAATTGGAATATAAAGACTCAGTAAATCTGTATGAAACAGGTAGTTCCTGAAATAAACTGATCACAAACTCTTGAGAATATTAAACTATCAATGTTTTGAAATATTCTGAGTGGATGGGCTGTTCAAAATTATGAAAAACCACCAAGTAACTATGATTCAGTAACTAATTGGCAGTCAGGGTAGAGCCTACATGTCAGGTGGTACATATCATAATAAATAATTCCATTGAGTAATCTACACATGGCATTCTTTCCTATCTATAGTCTCTGAAGTACAGTCAATGGGAGCTACTAGATGAAGATGTTACAGTAATCTAGTCTGTCTGAAACCCGCCTTCCTCCAGCTAATAGCAGTTGGGGTGGGGAGAATATATTTTAATCCTTTAATACCATGATCATGCTTCATTTCTAAGGTTAGGGTTAGAATAAGTCATAATTCAGCCATCTATGACTGAGATACAGTGTGTTACATTGTGTTCTCCTTAGTATTATTTCATGAAGGTTATGTTTTATTGCGATGGAATAAAGTTTCAGCAGTATATGATGTCATAATTCTCATTTATTGTTATTTTGATATTTTTTGGGGGGGGGTGTTGTACTTCAAATATTTGTTTGGCTAAATGAGAGCAGAGTAGCATACAAAAAGTGTTGTAGGTCAGGCCTGTCAAACTCGCGACATCACGTGACATCGCACGACGTATTGCGACTTTTTCCCCATTGCTGGCAATGGGGTGGGCGTGGTTTTGGTATGACACATCCGGCCTGTGGGCCGGCAATTTGACATGCCTGTTGTAAGTGTTCAGTGACATTGTTCACTTTGAATTACATAAATAATGAGCTTAAAAAATTAAAGAAAAATTGATGATATTGTGATACTCCTTCAATATAGCTGCCACTTTCAATTATGCTGTTTTACCATATCCATTTGGTGTTTCTGCATTCAAGAATCTTTGTGGCTGGATCAATGACTGGCAAGAAATGAATTTTCTAATCTGATAAAGGCTTCCCTCATTTAAATAATATACTGAAAAGTATTTTGCTCTTATATACTGTATAATATTGTGAAGGCAATTGCAAGCCAGATAATAGTAATAATAATAATAATAATAATAATAATAATAATAATAATAATAATAATAATAATAATAATAATAATAATAATAATACATTTTCTAATAATCTCAGAATATTAGAAATAATAATCTGAAATTATTAGAAAATGGATAATTCTAATTCACTATCATTTTTATCTTCTACAGTGTCTCAGACTAAACCATTTCTGGAATCGGTTTAAATTTGTATATTACTTTAATAAACAAAGCTATAATAATAGAAATATTTTTTAAAAAATTAAAACCCCTCAAATTTGGTTTTTATTCCTTTTACATTTTCTCTATCCCCTCTGCTTCTCTCTTTAATGTCTTATATGATGAAATCTTCTGAAGAATTCAAAAGCTTGCATACTATTCTCTGATTTTTCAATTAATTCTTACAGAAGTATTGCTTTAGTAGGTGTTTTGGGGTTTTTTCTCCCTTTCCCAGAAACATGACTAGCTCTGATTTTTGTTGTATCTTGAAATAAAGTGCTCATTTACACATGCATGATGATCAGCTGAACCTTTTGCTGTGAATATATGAAAGAAGTCTATTTAAAAATCATCTTAAGTTGGTACTGGTTATGTCTATGCTTTATCAGTGATCAGTAGTCTCTGACAAGCTCATTCACACATGCAAATCTGACCTGGCTTATGACTACAATAAAATATTTCATATAGTTTCATATACAAGTTACTCCTTAATGTTCTACTTCCAACTTTCTTCCCAACTGCTGATCTTCTCCTTTTTGAAAATAAGTATCCTCTTATTTTCTATCTTCATGTCCAGAGAAGCCTCAGCTTCTCCTCTTCCCTCTTAGTTTTCTAAGATCTCAAAAATGCGAAGAAAATATGTATTTTTGCTCATATTGTATGCTTGTGTGAAACAATAAAATAATACTGTATGTTGGAAAGCATTCCTTTGACAATACGCCTGCTGCAATTAAGTTGGAATAACAGGGTATTTCTTTTCAGTTATATCTGTAAAAGTGTAGTAATTGGATCTCTTCCACAAAGTCTCTTGGCTCAGTAGGAGGTATTTCCCTGAAAGTCTTCTATAGCCTCTCTATGATGCCTGTATTTGCCTGGACAACCACTTATTATTCCATACTTGACCACATCAGCTCCTCTTGCTGTTTTGTTGTCACTTTAATTTCCTGCAGGGTTGTAGATTTAATCAGTAGCTAATGCCTTGTGTTGATTGACTCAATTTCCTGATTAGGTCTATATCACCTCCTTGTTCCTGATGTATTCCATGCTGAAATATCAACTCTGGCTGATAATTTCCTTGAACTGCCAGGTAAAAGATGGGGGAATGCAGCAGTCTCTAACTTAAAAGTGTGGGCATGAGGGGCACATTTATATATGAAGCATTATGTCATAATTTTCTTTGTTGTGAACCTCTAGGTAAAATTGTTTCTGTAGGCAATCATTACAATTTGGCTATTTAGTGCTCTCATGATGCACAGTTAAAGTGAATGCTGCCCAGTTTTGAGCTGAGTAGTCCTCATCTTCATCTCCCCCCCAAATTTATTCTTTATTTTAGAAGATTTCTAAATATAAACACAGTATCAGAATATACCTCAATAATAAAATTCAACTAAATCAAAGGGAAAAAAAGAGAGGAAAAACGTGATGCTCCCTTCACGTCCATAACAAAATTTAACAATTTAACAATTATAATACTAAAGTGTTAGAATTGAACTAAAAATCAAACATATATGGTAAACTTATGAATAATTACTGGCTTATAAAGACTACCCTATAATACTATTATATTATAATCAGATACAAAAAATAGAAACCTAATGATGCCATTGTATTATTGAAATACGTAATACTTCATCCTTTGATTAGAAGAAAATATTTTTCCAAAACAGATAAGTTGCACATTTCAAAAAGCCAGTTCTTAATGTATGATCACTTTCCCAATTTCTCAGTTTAATTCTTTTGCCCCCCCCCAATGCCTGGTATAACCATAATTCCCCAGTTTCCAGAGTTTTGATATATAATTCAGCATCACATTAGCATACTTAACATTTAGGGATTTCCTCATAAACCTACTTATGCACATTAAAATTCTACTCCAGAGAAGTTCAAAAGTTTACAAGACCATATCATTTGTGTTGGTGAGTCTTAAATATTTTACATCTCCAACAGAGAAAACCTGATAACCATTTTTACAAGTATGTTCTTTGGAGAGTGCAATAATATTTTTGATTAATCAATTTAAGATTAAAATACATTGCTACCATATTAACAATTTTTAAAGACATACAGCAATGTGGCATTATTGGAGATTGGCCTCATTTTAATCTTGGAGAAATATATGTTTTAAAGAACATTTTTAATAAAGAGAGCCAGTTTGGTTAAATGAGTAAGGCACCAGATTAGAAACCAGGAGACTGTGAGTTCTAGTCTGCCTAAGCATCAAAACCGGCTAGGTAACCGTGGGCCAGTCACTCTCAGCCCACGACACATATTGAGACATATTGAGATTCTTCTAAATAGTTTCCTTTATTGTTCCTCACATATAACATCTTACCAAACTAAAGCAGACTATTTGGAAACTATAAGGGAGGAGCCATTTTCACCCTTTTTGCTTCCACACAAACTGCTGTGGTTTGCTCCTCTGGAATGCATTCCCTCCATCCTGGGAATACGGACAAGATTCCCTCACACAACTTAGTCTCATAACAAGTTGGTTAGTCAATTCCTATCGCAACCAATGGATCAATACTCAGTTGATTTAAAAAAAACCCAGACATTAGGAAGATTGTATATGTAGAAGTTTAAACATATGTATATGTATAAAAAAATAAACCCAGAGATAGTGTTTATACAGGTCATTACTTTGTTTGCAGTTTTCTATCCCAAACTTAGGATAATAACTTAGGATAATTAGAATAATCTTTCATCACTTTATCTGTAATATCTAAGAAATTATAGTTGCATGTTTTGAAACATAAAAGGGACATTCATGAAATTTAACCGCTAATCATTACTTAGAAACTACCTACAAGGATAATGGATTTTTTCCTTGAAGACATGAAGTCCACGTTGAATACAGTTTTGAAACATTTTTATTAAAATACATTATTTTTCAGAAGAGTGATTTTGCTATGGTAAAACCTGTGGTTGCAAATAAACATTTCAAAACAAATCAAGAGAAGAGTGATACAATTGGACAAATTTGTGTTTCTCAAATTACACAGGATGTATAGAAAATGTAAATTCAGATACATAATACTGAAAATTGTACTATCCTGTGCACAAATAGAAGCTATTAGCAATGTAGTCCATGCGAAAGTATACGTTATTAAATATGTAGAAATAAGTTTGAACTTTGCAATACATTTTATAATGTAGCAGTTATTGACAATTTCCAATACAGAAGGTTCATTGCTTATCTTTCTCAGAATTATTTGTTTTTCCTCAGCAGGTTATTTTTTTCTCTAAAATCAAACTAGCAATTGGAATGGTATTTTTCTGAGGAAATAAATGTCCTTGTTTAATTTTACTGGAATAGTGATGTAATCATATCTTACACTCCTGAGTCAGTAAGTAGAAAGCTAGCATGCTGTGGCCATTTAAATTTAGAAATCTTGGCATATCATTAGTACCCTCTGCCATAGTGGTGGGATTCAAATATGTGAACAACCGGTTCTCTGTGTGGATGCCGCTTCCGGAAGTCTGTTCTGGGCCTGGGCAACAAAAAATTAGCTACCGGTTCTGCCAACGTGGTACAAACTGGCTGAACCCCACCACTGCTCTGCCAGCATTTCACAGAGGAAAATAGTATCTTTGAGTCATATTATGAGTCAGCGGATGAAGAAGAAGATTCTGTTCTGCATCCCTTTGTGATTTAAAGTATTTATGTGTCACCATCCAGGGAAATGTTCTCCCAAAGCAGCTTCCTGAGGTCACTTAGTTAATAGGGAAATAGATAGAAAAACATTATATTTACGCCTAGTACAATCTATTTATAATAGTGAGGCACACACCCCCCACACACACTCAGTAGCTGTTCTTTTATTATCTACTTCTGTTTCAACCTTTGTTCCTTACCCGAGATCAGAGTTTCTCAGACATTTTGGTTTTAGGATCCTTTTGCATGCTTAATAATTTTGGAGTACTCCAAAGAGCTTTTGTTTGTTTGAGAAACTAAAACTGAGAAATTTTAAAATATTTATTTAGCTGCATGGATCCTCTAAGGTCTTGAAGATTTCCAGCAATTCTCCAGACCACATTTTGAAAGATGCTGCTCTAGAAAACTGCTGCCTCCATCTTAATCTGCAGTTTATATTTATTCACGTATATTCATGGGGAGACATGATGTGAGATTGACCTTACCTGAATCTAACCTAAGTCAGTCTCTTTTGTGAAATGATTAATATTTTCCTAAATTACAGCAAATGCTCAATAAAGAAATCTGGATTTCTCATTTGAATTAGACATTTTCCAATTATTGTTTATACAGTACAGAACTTGACCAAATATTCACCTGCCACCTCTCCACAATTTTTAAAGTGACTACTTATTAAAAACAGTAAGAAGAGTCTATATATTCCCCTCTCTTTTAAACAGTTTTTTCAAAAATATAAATAAAGAATTCTGAAAGAAAGAAGTACATAATCTACATATAGGTTACTGATTTCCTGTAGCTGGGCATATTTCAGCCTTTGTTTTGTGAATCGTTATTTATTTTATTGCTACAGTTAGTTCAATTTCATGAATTTAGGTAACAGAATTCTATACGACTTTTGTTTAAAACACAGCTGAGGCTGATTCACAAATTTATTTGTGACAATTTTTATAAGCCTTGATGTATTGTGAGAATGCTGAACTGAATATCTGAATGCTGTGGCATGCTCAGATACCATTTATAATTTACAATTATAGTCCCCTCAAAAGTATTAAAGATTAATTCAGCCTTGAAGGAGAATTATTGTTTAAGAGGTAAATATTGAAGTAGAAAAGTGTGACTAGTGTGACTGGTGAGCTAGTCCAACACTACACATTACAGAATCTTCTGAGACAAAGTTCTCATCTCATCCACCTTGTTCTCTGAAACAATAGAAACCAGTTATCCGTGTTTGGTTTTGTTTTTTAGTTTTGATTGAAACTTTGCCACAATAACAATTCTGTAATATTCCTTGCTTTGGCATGTTATGGTATGTGTTTGTCTCCAAGGTGATTTCAAGGATTATTTCTGTCATCCCCCCCCATCTTTTTTTAAAAATAATTATGCCAGCAGCTCTAGTGTTCATCCTACAGGCAGGCATAATTCAAATACAACAATAAATATTGTATGAACGTACAGGCACAAATCTAAGCGTAATGCTCTCGTTCTCTCTTTCCTTTGTGATTTTTTTTTCTATTGAAGCAAGTCAGTCTTGAGCCAGTTTATGAAGTCGTGTTTTAATACATCC
The DNA here is from genome assembly GCF_001527695.2 of Protobothrops mucrosquamatus. Taxonomy (NCBI): domain Eukaryota; kingdom Metazoa; phylum Chordata; class Lepidosauria; order Squamata; family Viperidae; genus Protobothrops; species Protobothrops mucrosquamatus. The sequence goes on along the minus strand of NW_015386085.1, from coordinate 1,139,025 downwards.
CAAAAGTCCTCGGGTTTCTAATGACAGTTGAGATGTGAATTTCCTTTGCTAAGTGATGTGGTTGTAAAGGGTGATGTCATATGAGCACCTCATGTAGTGACAGCAGTCTCAGTTGCCACCATAATCCCTGGGCTGCATGGGTCATTAAGTGAGGATCTCCCCTGGCCATGTCTTTGGAAGAGGTATGAATCCCAGGAAAGAAGGCTGGTGGGAGAGAGCCACAAGCTGGTGGGGTGGTAGTGGTGGCGGCATAAAGGGGTGCTACAGAGTATGGGTAGATGTGTGAAAAAACAGCAGGGGTGACTTGCTACTTCCTGCCAGCTTCCCATTGACTTTGTTTGTGAGAAGTTGGCAGGGAAGCTTGCAAATGGCCTTCATGTTATGCTGCGCCCCGTGTAATTGCAAACTGGTTGCTAAGGGCTTGAATCGCGATCACATGGCCATGGGGAATCTTCAATGGCCTTAACTTCGAGGACCAGCCTTTGAAAGTTACTGAACAAGTGGCGATAAACTGAGGACTATTTGTATAGATCTACCTTCCTAGATATAGCCTCTAAAATAGGCTACATAGACATTAAAAATAAAGAAATGAACCACAATTTGTTTTTTACATTAATATATAAAGATGTTGAACAGATAATGGATTCTTTGGGTGTTTTCTATCTGTCTGTGAAGGATTAAACAAGTGAAGCAGGAGTCCATGGTTCTGTAGTTATCTCTTATTGGACATAATGTAAAGTACTACCCCTTTTCATTTCCTCCTCCTCCTCCTCCTTTAGAATTGATCAAAATTTAGTTCTCAATTTGTTTAACAAAAACAAATTGTCATGGTTCCAACAGACAGAGACAAATAAAGCAGAACTCCAAGGCTTGCAAATTCCTCAAAGAACATATTTATTAGTTACAAAATATCTGCACGGTCAAAAGTGAAACCAAGTCTGGATACAGAAGCAATAATTCCCCAATACAAAGTTAAATGTCCTACCCACAAAAGTTATGTAAGCAACTACGTTCCCCAATATGATTATTTGGTGGGCTTTTTATGAAACACCCAGTCTCCAGTCTCAGGAGCAGCCGATGACCTTGGTTCCCATGGGACAAAAGGTTATTTTGACTAGCGAAGAACCTGGGCAACCTCCCTCCCCCCGTTCTATGTGGCAACCTAGAATGAGAAGGAAAATGGCTACAGCCATGCTCATTTGTAGAGTTGACACAAATATTTTTATTATTCCATCTTCATACATATATAAAATAATGTAAAGCAAAAATAAACAATTTACCATACAGAAAAACAAAAGGAAATAAGAACTCTACAAAAGTAAATACATAAAAAGAACATTGAAACAAAAAAGCAACTATATCCCAAGCTCACCTGATTTTGTAAATCTTTAAAAAGAAAAATTAAGCTTTTAATGTTGGCCAAGCTTGTTCAATTTTTTCCCCAAAGGTAGAGATAATATGACATTTTTTGATTAACTAAATATATAATTTTCTCCAAAATTGCTAAATCACATATCTCTGAAATCCAGCCATTTATCCCTGGAGTTATGGCATTTTCCATTTCCTAAGGATTATTCTTTTTGCTACTATTATAGAGCACAAAAAATTCTGCATTAAAGAAGACATCCCTGAATTTAGGATGCACAACAAAAAGGATGATTAAACAGAAAAAATTCACCTCCCTCCACTGTTGTATTCCTAATAGATCTAAGAATCTAATAGATCTAAAAAGAAAATGTGTATAGGTAAATAGGGTCTAATTTATGCAGCACATTTTGTACCTGTAGCATATATCATTATGTTTTTTTAATAAATCAAATTTGATTCATGTGGACAATTTGAACATTAATTATGTCCATATGTAGATATCCAGTTTTGTTGTGCATAGGCTTTGTGTTTTTTGCTTCAAGTCAGTGACGCTTTGATTCCTAGTGATTGCTTGGACTAGGCCCTGCAGTTTTCTTGGCAAGATTTTTCAAAAGTAGTTTGCCATTGATGCTTCCTTCTTAGGGCTGAGGTAAAGTGAGTGGCCCAAGGTCATCCAGTTGGCTTTGTGCCTAAGGTAGGACTAGAACTCATGGACTCCCAATTTTTAGTGTAGATGCCTTAACCACTGTACCAAACTGGCTTTCATAGGCATATTTAGCAATTACCAATATATTGAAGAGATTGTGTAATCTACCTCATAGAGTAGAACAAAGTTTATGATCTGGCTATTAAAGGAATGGTCTTATGGAATTGCAAGTTGTTAAGAATGATCATTTATTTCAGGGATTGGTAAAAGATATTGAGGTACAATAAGTGCCTCTTATGAGCTCAGAATAATCTCTCTGCTTGTCTAGCTTTCTTTTGAAGATAATTGATGCTTTTCCTTTTTTCTTAGTGGTGTGACAAGAATCGTAGAGATACCTGGGGAAGGAGGCCCACTGGGGATACATGTGGTACCATACTTTTCATCGTTAAGTGGAAGGTAAGATATTTTCATTATGGAGAAGCAAAACAGTGGAAAATGTCATCAGATTTTTTTCCCAGATATCAGCACCAATATATACTTAACACAATGTACATATTGAAAATCATAATCTTTTTATTCTGTTGAATAGTGAAGGTTCCATTTTATAAACCTAGAAGCCTAAGTTAAAATTAATGTTAAAACCAATTCATAATTAAAAGCCTGACCAAAGAGAGACACCTTTAAAGATCTGTGATCCAGATATTGAATTGTGAGTATGACTGCTGATTTCACCTTAATAAAAAGGCTAATATTCATTCCCTAAACCATCTGTAGGTGGAGGATGGCTCAACTTCTCAAAAGAGAGAGGCTTCCTCTCTTATATTGAAAGAGCCTAAGAAAGAGTACTTGACTTGATTTGCAGGTTTATAGGTTGTTCATTGGGATAGCAAAATATTTGCTAGAGAATTGTTCTAGTGAAGTCTGTCAAATAGACCTCCAATATCATCTACTTCATATAGCCAATGACAAAAGACCAGAACCAAAACTAGCAGGATTATACTCTGCACTTTTCAGCATAGATCATTTACCAAGGTGAATATAGCTGAAGGAGTAATTTAAATACATCAAGATAATCACTAAATTCACATGCAACAGGATTACATGGCCAAAGATATTTTGATTTGCTTTCCAGGAGGTGTACATTTGAGACTGGTTTATAGTTGTTCAGATCCCTTGGATTATGGATAGATTTTCTCTTTTTTGTCTCTTTCTTATGGAGGGACACATCCTCTTCCTCCTAAGCCAACAAACATGATCCCCTTAACATTAGGGCCAATCCTGTTTGAACAGTTTAATCAGCTTGGAAGGGCAAGGACTGAGAAAGCAGATTGTGGCTTTTAATCCCTTTATAAAATGTACTGACATACTAGGCTGGAGATTTACTATGCAGAATCCAAAAGGCCAAATGATAGCTGAAGTTATACCTCTGTCACCTAGACTAACGTGGATTGATCTGATGAACTTCCTCTGTAAAGAATGATACAGATTTCTGGTGACACATTCATATAGTTTCTTGACAATAGAACAGCAGTGGTTTGTCATTGCCTTTTCCTGAAATAAACTTCCCAGTATATCCTACAACTTTTGTCAATAACATGTAGTTAAAAAAGTCTTAGCCTTGGTTTTTAATTTGCCTATTTGGATCATTTGATAAAACCCAGAAAACTGCTATTGTTTTCAAAATTTCCTCAATTTTGAACCCAAATTTAGCATAGAGAGTACAACAAAATTTTAATAAAAGCATCATTTCCATTATAACAACGATACAGCCAACATTTTTAATGGTTAATATTTCTATTTCATGCGAGGTATTTTAATATTTCCGATAAAAATTTAAAGGCTACCTATAGACAATCCAGAAAGCAAACAAATAGGTAGGCACACAAGTAACTGTAATTCCAAAATGTAAGAAATCAGAGCAGATAAAAACATGTAGTTGAGTCATGGCCTAAGTAGCGATGAGTATCATTAGCATGACACTACTAAAGCCAGTTGTCTCATGTAAATTAATATTAGCACTGCTGGGCTGGATCTCCATCTTCCAGAAACAGGTGCAGCTTAGTTTTGAGGAAAATAATTGCCACATATATAATTGAACTTGTGCTTCATAACTACATCCAGTAGACTTTCAATGTTGTAAATCTGGATTTTCACTGGGTATGCTAACCATCTAATATAGGCTGGATGTTACTTTCTGCATAACAACTTTACTGCTTGGGCCTGTTGCAATAGCCCTGCATTTCAAAATGTTCTCATGAAGGTTAGCTGGACTGATAAACTCAAAAATTCTGGAACTGGAAGAGAAAATCAATAGGAATATTATATGCATATGGAAGTAATTTAGGCATACATAAAGAAGACCATTTGCTTGTTTCATCCAGATTCTTTTAGTGATCAAGTCCTCTATATCTTTTCCTGAATATTTACAAATGTATTTACAGGTGATGGAAGGAAGCATAGTTTTTAATTAAAGCTTTTATCTAATACAGGAAATTTCTGAGAGAAAAATGAAAGTTTTTCAAACAATTTAAAATAACACCACAGCCTTTCAGCATCACAGATAGATATTAAAGCAAATATTTCTTTGTACATAGTGCAGGAAACTTCCTCTAGCTATTAAGTGGTTTGTATTGGAACACACTATACTCAGATGCATCACTGAACAGACTCTCATTCAGAATAGTACTACTTCCTATGGGTAAAAATCCGTAATTTCTTCATTTTTTCCTAAAATAATACACATTTGCTAATATGTGCTCTTCTTGTCATACTATGCAGGTAAATCTTGGGTGGGGAGATTCTATGTGGAGCAAGCAATCTTGGAGATTGCCAGATTCCAACAATATAGGACTTTAAAAATGATCACCGTGACCCTGAAGTACACCTGGAAACAAATGAACAATTAATATGCCTCCCTACCATATTATTACTGCATTGTACCTGTTAACAGGTGGACCCCTGCATTTTTCATTTGCTTCAGTTTTAAAATGTAGAGTACATTACTGTACAGTAATTCTTCCATGAGATGAAGGGTGTTGAGTGACTATAGTCAGTCAACAATAGCCTTTCTCACCACAGCTTCTATCTGATCCAGCAGAAATGAATTCAGGAACATCTCATGATAACACACCATTTTTTCCCCTTAAAAATCATACCTCTGTCCAGATCTGATAATGGAATTTTCCCAACAGCCAACAGCCTGAATCCACAGCCACTCCATCTTGTTGGGGTTGAATCTCAACCTGCTTCTTCCCATCCAGATCTTTACAATTTGAGATAGTGGGTCAAGATTTTCACCACAACTCCTATATATCCTAGAGTGGAGATACATAACTGAATATTACCAGCAAATATTTTTGATGCCAAACCCAGCCCCATCAGACAATCCCCCCTAGGAACTTCATGTACAACAATTATGAAACAGAGTGATAGAGAAGATTGAGCCCTGAGGCATGGATTCAGCATCTCTGTCTTGACATATACTTAAAACTGCCCACTCAGAAAGGGAGAAATAATTTTAATACCTGTTATAGCTATCGCATTATGGCTACTTTAAATACACACACACATACACACACATACGAACACACATATGTATATCTCTAGATGTGTGTATGTATACATATAGATGTATACATACACACATCTAGAGATATACATATGTGTGTTCGTATGTGTGTGTATGTGTGTGTGTATAGATGTATACATCATGGCTATTCTATAAATGTATACAAAGATGTGATGAGTATGAAATTAAAATGATTATTCAGACAATTATTATTATAAATTCTTATAAATCTTTGCTACAAATGGAGATTATTTTTCAAGAAAATGCTGGCAGGCATTAAATCTTGAATTTTGTCTTTGTCATATTAAACTGCACTCCACTTCTGAATGCATCACTATATTTTTTTCTGAACATTTTGGCCTTTTGAATATTGAAAGGTTTTCCTGTATTTCTGGATCAGATATTAGGATTATTTTATTGATTTGGTATGGTATGAGCAGTTCCAAACTTAGGTCCATTTCTATCATAACTTTTTAAAGTATCATTTAAAATAAGATAATAAGAAATATTTAGCCCTTTAACTTCTTTTCCAGGCTTTTCTATAGAATAACAAATTAAAAATAAATCCTGGAAAAAATTTGTTACATCTCTGAATCTAAGCAATCTTGATTCCATATCCCAGCCAAAATCCTAACTGAAGTAGGCCCAGATACAATGTCATTCAGCTAAATCTGGAGTTGTGAGGCCATTCCTATCTCCATCACTTTAGCCGGAAAAAATTCTTTTAAGACTGACCAATAATTAGGCTTTTCAAGCAAATACAATGTTTTCTAAATACTGTTCTTGTCAGTCTATCTTTAGACAGAAAGGGAATTCACATCCTATAATGAAGTAGTAATCACACACACACACACACACACACACACACACACACAGAGAGAGAGAGAGAGAGAGAGAGAGAGAGAGAGAGAGAGAGCGTCAGCCAATAGGAAGAAACTTCACACTTCTCCAGATCTTCAAAATCAACAAGTGAAAAATTATCCAAGCCAGGATGAACATAATATTCTGCCCCAACACTGGCATCTAAGGCAAAGTGGATTCTTGCAGCTCTCCAGCATCTGTATACAGTATAGAGATTCTACACAAAGCAGGAAGAAATTACTATTGATTTATTTTGCACAGATGCAGTGAATTAAGTAAATATTCAATGGACTCAAGGGGAAAAGGGAAATCTGTGAAAATGATCTCTCTCTTCATGGAGCACAAAAGCAAATTTTGAATCACAACCGGGTACAGATGATTTAAACTTCACTTAAATGTATTTTACATTTCCTCCAGAATTTTAGGACTCTTCATCCGTGGCATTGAGGAAAATAGCCGGTCTAAGCGGGATGGACTTTTCTATGAAAATGAATGCATTGTGAAAATTAACAATATTGAACTTGCAGATAAAACCTTTGCACAGTGAGTTTTTCTTCATTTTCCTTATTTTTTCACTTCAGATCAATCCAAAGTTTCAAAATTTAAACAATTGAACAAAAGAATTTAAATTTCTTTTTTCTCTAGTATAGCACTAATATTTTTCTAGTACAGATGTCTGGA
>NW_015386085.1:1111773-1130116 GCF_001527695.2 Protobothrops mucrosquamatus | reverse complement strand
AGACAGTTTCTTCCAGGTGCTGAGGGAGCTGTCGTGCCACCACACTCTCAACAACCTTCGCAAGAAAGCGAAGGTTGGAGACAGGACGGTAGTTGGCCAAAACAGCCGGGTCCAGGGAGGGCTTCTTGAGGAGGGGCCTCACCACCGCCTCTTTCAAGGCGGCCGGCAAGAACCCCTCACTCAAAGAAGCATTGACGATGCCCTGGAGCCAGCCTCGTGTAACCTCCCGGGAGGCCAGTACCAGCCAGGAGGGACACGGGTCCAGTAAACATGTGGTGGTGTTCAGCCATCCCAACATCCTGTCCATGTCCTCGGAGGTCACAGGATCAAACTCTTCCCACAAAATGGACTCAAGACCTGCCTCCATTGGCCTGCCTGAACTAGTCCAATCGGAGGCTAACCCGGCCCGGATCCGATCGATTTTGTCATGCAGGTAACACCCAAATTCCTCTGCCCGACCCTGGAAAGGGACATCCCGGACCCTCTGATGAAGGAGGGAACGGGACACCCTAAACAGGGCGGCAGATCGGTTACCTGCAGACGCGATAAGAGCGGAGAAATAGTTTCGTTTCGCTGCTCTTATCGCTACTAGGTAAGTCCTTAAATGGGACTTTACCAATTTCCGATCGGATTTGGAGCGGGTGGCCCTCCAATTACTCTCTAGGCATCTCTTCTGACGCTTCATCACCCTCAGCTCCTCGGAGAACCAAGGAGCCAAGGTAGACCGGCATTGGGTGAGGGGCCGCAAAGGCACGACCCGGTCCAGGGCCCCTGCGGCCACACCATTACAGGCGGCCACCAGGTCCTCAGTCGAGCCGTGGGTCAAGGTCTCAGGTATTGGCCCAAGCTCCATCTGGAACCTCTCAGGGTCCATCAGGCGCCTGGGGCGGAACCATTTCGTCACTTCTGGTTCCGCCTCCTCGTGGTGGGGCGTAGCGGTAGGAAAGGCCAGCCAAAGGAGAGAGTGATCTGACCATGACAGGGGCTCAACAACTATTTCCCCTAAAGCACGATCACTCAACCACTGGCCGGAGGCAAAAACTAAGTCCAGTGTGTGTCCTCCGGTGTGGGTAGGGACATCTACTAATTGGGTCAGGTCCATGGCCGTCATGGAGGCCATGAACTCCCGAGCCACCTCAGATGCTTCACCTAATGATGGCAGATTGAAATCCCCCATGACTAACAGTCTGGGGGTCTCAATCGCCATCTCGGCTATCACACTGAGAAGCTCGGGTAGGGCTGCTGATACATAGCGGGGAGCCAGGTATACAATTAGCACGCCCTGCTGCCTCCCATGATCCCACTTCACACCTAGGGATTCACAACCGGCAGTCTGCGGTACAGTGGTTTCCCTTGGATCCAGGCCTTCCTTAATAATAACCGCCACCCCCCCACCCTGACCCTGGGCTCTCGGCTGGTGAAATGCACGGTAGCCTGGCGGGCACATTTCAACGAGGGGCACCCCCCTCTTGGCCCAGCCAGGTCTCCGTAATACCCGCCAGGTCCACCTCCCTCTCCGATACCAAATCATAAATGAGGGGGGCTTTATTAACCGTGGACCTGGCGTTACACAGCATCAGCCGAAAGCCCAGGCCCTGAGATCCTAAACCCCCTAGGTTGCAAGAAGAGCCATGAGGCCGGAGCGCGCCATAGCTCATAAACAGCGGGTGCGCCCTCCCCTAGTGTGATATGGCCCTCTGCTCCCGCCATATCTACCCCTCCCATACACAGTCTTAATGGAATTGCCCTCTATTAGGCAGACCCTCCCCCCTCCCCAATTCCAGGACCTACGCCCACCTCGCTGAGGCCTTCAGCCGGCCTGGGAGAATTAATTTCAATTTGCCCACCCCTCTCCCTGGAACCCCCTAAAACCCGGACTAAAAATTTGATTAAAAATCCCCTTAGGTTGCGTTTTTATTTATTTATTTTATTTATTTATTAAATTTATATACCGCCCTATCTCCCTTGCGGGACTCAGGGCGGTGAACAGGCGATACTAAAAACCACGGTAATAAATAGTTTGTTTTAAAATCGAATTAAATAACGGGCCTGTTCTAAAAACACACCCGTAAAAAACCCCCCACTGAAACATAATCAAGCTACGCCACCTCTCATGATTAAAAAATCCCTCATAGAGGTAGGCCCTCGTTAATGCTGTGGGCCAGACCTGCGAGAGAGGGGACTCTCGCAGCGCATGGAGGTCAGCCACTGAATACATCACGGGCACACAGTAACCTCCAAAGCAACCCTATATGCCTACGAAGCCCTGTCTATTATCAAGTTCAGTTCTTTCTGGTGTTCTGGAATGGCCACATTCTGGGAGCAGAAGAGTTGCTGAACCTGGGTTCCAGCTAAACAGCCGTCTTTCTCTCGAAGCCGCAAAGTGGCCTCTCTGGCTCCTTTCCAGGACCGTGATTGCTTCATCCATGAACAGAGCGCAAAAACAGCTGGTCCCATAAGCAAATTTCCGAACCTCCGGCATTCCACTCTGACGACGTTGGCAAACTAGAGTGGAATGATGACAGTCAATCTCAGGCAGTAAAAACTTACAGGGGACAATGATAGACAGTTCCTGGTAACAGCAGCCGGTGTACAACGATGGTAGTCCGTCCCTAGTAACCGCAGCCTAGAGCAATGGTAGTCAGTCGCCAGCAACAGCAGCTTGCCTAGAATGATGTTAGCCAGTCTCTAGCAACAGCAACCTCCTTTCGTCCCGCCTGCTCCACTCGACGTCCAGCAAAACAGGACAGAGTCCAAGGCAAGGCAGGTCCGAAGGGGGAGTCCTCAGGGCCAGGGCAAGCCAAGAACAGTCCTCAAAACAAGGCAAAAGCAATCCTCGAAGCCATCTATGTCCCAACAGCCTGCGAAGGTTTGTGTCCCTTTAAATTTCCACCTTTCCTTTCCTGAGGCAACTTGTAGCTTGTTCTTTTGCAGCCTGGCCTCTCCACGCTGACTCACTTCTTCTAGAGTGTGTGTAAATTCCGAGCTTCCGAGTTTTATCACAGAGAATAAAATACAAAACAGTAAAACAAACAAAAAATGAAACGAAACAAAAGCATGCGTTCAACCCTAACAACAACAAAAAAAGAAAAAAATAGTGTACAAAAAAAGAGGAGAAAGTGTTCAATTAAATTTAACATTTAACATGTAGGATCCACCCTGGCTGGGTGCTAAAAGAAAAAGTAGTAAATTATTCTTCCCTTTTACAAATGTGTGTGTGTGTGTGTGTGTGTGTATGTATATATATATGTATCTGTGTGTGTGTGTGTATTATGCATATACACGCAGAAAGAAGAAAAAGCAGTCAACAGGTTGAGCTAAACATTACACTAATCTTCAAATCCCTCTGTTAACCATCTGTTATATTTAGCGCATAGAAAAGACTACAAACGGTTTCCAGTCTCTTATACAGCTGTCTAGCCCATTATCTTTAATCAAAGCAGTTAATTTCGCCATCTCTGCTAGTTCAGTCAATTTCAAAATCCATTCTTCAACAGTCTGCATCCCTTTTTCTTTCCAATGTTTGGTAAGTGCAATCCTTGCAGCTGTCACCATGTGAAGGAATAGCACCCCAAATTGTTTTTCAATTGGCTTGTCCATCATACCTCAAAGAAAAGCTTCAGGTTTCATTAATATTTGTATCTTAAATATTTTCTGCATTGTCATTGTTATGTTTATCCAGTATGTTTTCATATATTTGCAAGAGCACCACATATGATAAAATGAACCTGAATTTTGATTACATTTCCAGGACTTACTAGAAACCCCTTTATGCATTTTTGCTACTCTATCTGGGGCAAGTACCAGTGATACATCATTTTGTAAAAAATTTCTTTCAAACAATAATTTAATGTAAATTTTAGTCCATTCGTCCATACATTCTCCCATTTATCTAGCATTATACTATACCCAATTTTTATTGCCCATTTTACCAAACACTCTAATGTATTCGGCTTCTAGGTTCATCTTAAGAAACATTTTATATATTTTAGAAATCAAGTAGTCATCTCCAGAACATAGATTAATGTCCAATTCAGATATAGTTCCTGTGAAAACAAAACTTTTTTTAATCAAATTTAAATCTTTCAAAAATTCTATAATAATTAACCCAATCACAAGCAAATCTTTCACTTACTAGTTGTTCTCTTCTCTATCTTAAATCCCTCTTTTTCAAATATCAGTGTCTTGATATGTCATCCATTTATATTTTGAAATCATCTGTTATATATAGGCTTCATGAGGTGATAGCCAAAGTATCACTTTATCAGCTAATCTTCTTTTATACTTATACACATGCAATTGATTGCCTAATAACATGCATCTAAAAAAAAAGGGGGGGGGTTAACTTTTACTTTGTCATACCACAGATAAGCATACTACCCAAATTTCAAATCAAAATATTCGAGGTCTAACAGCTTTAACTTTTTAAAGTTATTCAGTCTTTTAACCTATCAGACAACAAGCATCATAAAATATATCTTTCTGCCACTGTTTGAAAGTGGAAACTAATCAATATCGGTATAGTCTGAAAGAAAAATAATACTCTAGTTAGTACATTCATTTGAATTACTGAAATTCTTCCCATTAATGACAAATCTAATTTTTGCCATCTATTTAAATCCAATTTTATTTCCTTCCATATTTTACTGTAATTATTTTTGTAAAGCTTAGAATTTTCCTCTGTGAGAGTTACCCCCAAGTACTGTACCTTTTTCACAACTTTAAAAAGTTTTAAATTCCAATTTCTTCTGATCTTCCACCTTTATGTTCTTAGTATTATCGTCTTTGATTTATTTATTTATTCTTAAACTCGCCATTTTTCCAAACATTTTAATCTTCCTCTTAACATGTTCAATGTTCTCTAGGGGTGTTGCCCAATCAATACCAAATTGTTGGCAAATGCAGGTAATTTGTAATTATGCACTTTAATTTGTAGTCCTTTTGTTCTATTATCCTATCTAATATCTCTATTTAACTATTCCAACACCAGAATAAATAATAGAGGATAAAGGACACCCTTGTCTTGTTACCTTCTGGATTTCGCATGGTTTTGTAAAGTCTCCATTAACCATGAATCGAGCTTTCTGGAGTGTATAGATGGACTTCAGAACCTGTATAAAGCCAAATCCAAAATCCATCTTTTCCACTATTTTTCTGCATCCAGAAAGACTAACGTAACCTGTTTGTCTCTACGTTGTTGTAAATATTCAGTTATATTCAAAATTACTCTTATATTATTTTTTAGTTATCTTTTAGGTAAGAAACCACAGTGGTCTTCATGTATATACTCCTGTAAAACCTTTTAAAGTCTTTCAGCAAAAATAGATGCAAAGAGTTTGTAGTCGTTATTTAGGAGAGAAATTGGCCTGTAGTTCTTCACAGAAGAACTACAGTTAAATCCAGTCCATCTTTGAGTGTTAAAGAAATATAGGCATCCTTCCAAGAGTCTGGTATATGGTTCCCCTTAAAATAGAATTCATTAAGTCCTTCATTGGAAGAAATAATTGATGTTTGAAAATTTTATAGAATCTGCTTGGTAGGCATCTGGTCCCGGACTTTTGCTTGTTTTAGCTCTTTTAATTGCTTCTATTATTTCAAATCTTTTTTTCTTAATCTGAACATTTTACTAGTATTTTGTAATATTTCCTTAGTAATCAATCTAAAAATTTCAAAGATTGTTCTTAATAAAAAATTATAAACATCATTAATCCATCTTTTTTAAAACACAAAGAACTCAGTTAACAAACTCTTCATTAGTTTTATTTCATGAAAATTAGATATTTATTTTTAAGGCAGCTTTCCATTTTTTTGTTCCAGAATTATCCACATTACTTACATTTGTTTTAAAACTAGACTGTTTTATTATTCCCAAAGTTCACAGGATGTCTGTTCATTTTTCATATGCAGTTATCTTAGTAGGAGTTTTAGACAAATTTTTGCCTAACATGTGTCTGCTGAAATTTGATTATATGTGTACAATTATTTATCAAAATATACATAGTCAAAGCAATCTTAAAAGAGATATTTTATAAATAACATATAAAGGTAAAGGTAAAGGTTTCCCCTGTCCAGTTGAGTCTGACTTTAGGGGGCGATTCTCACCTCCGTTTCTTAGTTGAGGGTGCCCAGCATTGTCCGAAGACATTTCCTTGTTCATGTGGTCTGCGTGACTATATGCTGAAGCACATAGAATGTTATTACTTTCCCACCGAAGTGGTACCTATTTATCTACTTGCATTTGCGTGGTTTTGAACTGCTAGGTTGGCAGGAGCTAGAGCAAGTAACAGGAGCTCACCCCATCACACGGTGCTCAGGTCTTGAACTCGGGATGTCAGCTTTCCAGTTGACAAGCTCAGTGTTTTTAACCACTGAGCCATCGTGCCCCCTATAAATAACATAATAAGCACTATAAAGTGAATTTTCTTTACTGATTAATTAGTGAATTCCATATATGCAGGTAGTCATCTTCTTACAACTGGTCATTTAACAGCAACTCACAGTCACAGCAGCCTCAGAATGGATCCTTTATGTCTCATAAAGCATTTTCGGTTATTGGAAAGCATTATGCCCCTCCTGGTTTCCCCAGAAATTCAATGGGATACTGGCAATAGATGGGATGTTGGATTGAGGTCTGTTTCCACAGCTTGCCAAGGGAATTTCCTTTCCCTTTTTGCAGGGAGGGAACATCCTTCTCTGTGCTGGAGGAATGGTCATGGTTAACGGACTAACATAATACCCCAACTTCCTTCTGTTTGCATCTTGTTCTCTTCCTTCCCTCTTTGTCAATTTTTAACCAGTTTTAGTGTTACTATTTATTGTTTTAATAGTTTATATTGATGTTTTATTGGTTGTAAACTACCTAGAATCACATATATAGATAAGATGAACAGCGTGTAAGTTTCATAAATTAATTAATAAGCAGTTACATTGTTTAATTGCTCAGACTATTTTATGTTTTTTTCCCCAAGAGCACAAGATCTTTTCCGCCAAGCAATGAAATCTCAAAACATCATCCTGGAAGTTGTCCCTTTGTATGGCCGTGAACACTATGAAAAGTCAGTCATAGCACCATTGTACTCCCCAAATAAAGCTGAGCATATTTCAAAAGGAAAATTTCCACCTGCAGCCCTTCCAAAGTCGATGATGAAAGACCCAGATTTCTCTGAAGCAAACAATCTAGAGACTAGTACACATGCATCTCCCAAGAGTCCTAACTTCTCAAGAATTAATAAGAAACCTCCATCGCCATCTTTATCCCCATTGATAGGTTTTGGCAGCAAGAAAAATGCAAAGAAAATAAGGATTGATCTGAAAAAAGGTAATGGTTAAAAGTTGTTGCTTTCGAAATATGATTTTTTACATATGGTTGATATGGATGTATACATTTGACTCATTTGTTGCAAAAGCAGCTGACATACTATCTGGAAACAGAAATAGATGAGCGCTTATGCAGGGGAGGCAGCTGGCAAATAACAGCTTCCATGTATCCAGGGGTACTTAAAAAACAGGTACGGTAACAATATACAGCAGACATTGCATTTAAAAATCTTTCCAGTTGGACTTCCTTTACTTTTAAAGTTACTTTTATTTTCAGTCAGCAAACATATCTGCTGGAATGTTATAATAACATGAAATAATACCTTGATACCGCTGTACTGATAAGATTTGGTTGAATAATTTTCAGTATTCCATGGTACAACACGGGTTGTTAAGATTTAAGAAGGCTTCCTATGGAATGTTCAGTTTCTAAAGTGAACCAGTGTCTCCTGAAATCATACTGCAGAACAGAATTAGGAGATGAACACTGAATTATTGCAACAAGATATTTGCATGTTAAATTCAAAGTCACACATCTGTCAGATTAAAAAGGTCAACAATTTACTTCTTCTCAAAACCCACTTGAAAGTGTTCCATTGAGGATTAGGGTAGTCTGTGGATAAATCACACAGCTGACTATTTATTTAAACACTAAATGGTTTACCCATGCTTGAAAGGCTCGGCTTCTACTTATTTCAATGTTTTTGTCCATAAAGTACTCCAAGAAAGAAAAAATAAAGAAATAATGCATAAAGTAGCAATTAGCAAGCTTTTATATTGCATCAGTTTCCAAATTCTAAGCCTTTGCACATAAAATTATTCCACATTCCGCAAAAATATATCCTAGACTTACCTGCTCTGAGTACAGCTAAGAGCAGAACTGTTTAGAGAGGTGTCACATTCTTTTTCCTCTCTTTCTGTCCTTCTGTCTGAATACATGTATGCTTATGTATATGTTGTTACTAGGTGTTGGCTGCAAAAATCTTCTTGCAAGGTCTGCTTGTAGAGATCACCATGAAAAACAATTTCAAGCTGTATTCTATAACATACGTCAGATGATCTGCCCCAAATGAGTTTTAAAAGGTTTTACCCACAAAACTCTAGGCTGGAGCTGTTAGGCTTCTAGTCAGCTCCCCTAACAAATTCTGTCTTAAGTTTTTATCAAAGAAAGACTTCCTTTTCTGCTTTGAGTCTAAGTTAGGATTCTGCTCTTTAGCCATTTATTATCAAAGAGACCCATTAGGGTTGTTAACAATATAGAAGGGCATTCTTGTTGTAATGTTCTTGTTCTTGGAAAGCTTTATTAAGGAGTAATTAATGCAACAACAAAATAGCCAATAAGCTTTTGTATAAAATCTCCTGACATACCGATTTTTAAGAATCCATAAAGACAGAAAAATAAAATTACTAATTTTAAACTAGCACTTCTGACAAATTATTTCAAGGTTATAATACTAGCAACATGTCATACTCAATCTACAGCTGGCAAAGATGCTTCAGATACAGTGTAGGCACTGCAGTTATACCTGTTGTTGCACTGGGCTTACACAGTAGCTACATCAGGCTCATTTCAGTTGTGGAAATGTTCAGCCTGTAGTTGCCACTTCTGCAGTTTCTCCTGGACTCAAGCAAACACTTTTTTGAGTCTGCAAGGTTTTCATAAAAGTCCAAGTGAAGGGAAAGCTCCTTTCAGGAGTCACCAATAGATACAGTGAGTGTGCCCACGCCAGAGCTGAAGCCTTTTGACCCATCTGGACTTGAATACTGCACACTCTAATAATAATAATGTAAAAAATTGGTCAGTTAGGTCTACAAACCACTAGGCTATGTGTTCTAATCTTGCCTTCAGCATGAAAGCCATGTGGGTGATTTTGGGTCAGTCACTCTCTCTGCTCAATTCACCTCGCAAGGTTGTTGTGGGGAAACTAGTAGGAGGAAGGAGTATTAGATATATTTACTCCCTTAATAAAAATAATAAAGATGGGATAAAAGAAATCTCTATTCATTCTACAAATTAAAAAAATGCTTCCAGATATTTTTTCTGTCCTTTTGGCCTTTTCTAATGTAGTATGTCACTAAAGCTTGTGTTCATTCTTTGAGTTACTGCATGCTTTACATAAGAACAATGTACAGAATGGAAATAGAGAAACATACTGTATGCTAAAGAATTAATGTTGAATTTGAAGAAATCTGATGAAAGACACATTTGGTTGCTGCACAGAAAAGCTGAATAGGGTGTCTTAATTCAGCACTAAAGCAAGTAATGAATCCTACTATTCTTACCTAATTGAAAACAAACCTATTAATATAAATATTAAATATTAAGACTTTGGAGAACAGCCTTCTGTTAGCTGCTGGTTGCCTCATATTTACAGATACTTCTTCTATTCTTTAGGACCTGAAGGACTAGGTTTTACTGTGGTCACCAGGGACTCCTCCATACACGGTCCTGGCCCTATATTTGTAAAGAATATTTTGCCTCGAGGTGCAGCAGTTAAAGATGGCCGTTTGCATTCAGGAGACAGAATATTGGAGGTTGGAAATCTATTCCTCAGCACATATCTTTCTATTAAGTGAATTAAACAGTATTTGGTGGGGGCAAAGAGCTCTAAGCTTTTCTGCCATTATGTGATGCTTTTTCGACTGATACAAACCTGTTTAATATAAAACATAGGCTCAGGTGCATTATAAAATAATTATAATAGCCCATTTATTTGCATTTTGCCAAATATATTTTTGGAAATATAACTGCTTATTGCATTTTTTTTTTACCAAACAAGGTGATCATTGCTCTAGATAATTTTTATCTTCTATAATCTGAAGGTGAGGTCAAGTTTCTTGGATACTCAAAGCCTATGCTTGCATTCATGATACTTTCCCATTTTTGCTTTTAAAATTTGCCTGAGCAAAATTGGGAATTTGGAATTCAGAAGTAATAAATGCTCCTTGGATATCTCATCTCTAAGGAGATGCAAATCTCCTCCTGAATATGCTAATTTTAAGGTTCAACCATTTATGGCTTTCCAGATTCAACCATGTTGAATGATATTGATTATTTGGATCTATTGAAGCTGATACAATTGTTCTGTAAAAGAAAACCTTCCCAGCAATATTCAAACAGGTTTTGGATATACTTGTTAAATATGTTTCTCACATGTGAAAAAAAGCACAAAGCAAGGGCAAAGCACATTTCTCTGGGTATACTTAGCATGATTCAGCTGGAAAGACCCTTTCCTCAGTAGCAATTTACCATATTTTACTTGGCAAAGGCAAATAGATAATTTGCAGTACTGGATAAAGTGAAATCATACCTAAGTAAAATGAGATTGTTGGAGAGAAGTCAAAATTAGAAATCAACATTCAAATTAATCTTTGTGACAACATCTGGCTTGGATGTGAAATATTTTGAAGTATATCTTCTCTGATAGGCAAGTTTAATGCTCCATTCTTACATCTTCCTCAGCATTTTACTTGAGTTTCATCCAATGCAACCATAGGCAAACCTCTACTTCAATAGTCCTGTGCTTTCTTCTGTTGGAGGATAGGGTGGGGTTGAAGTGGTATTCTTGCAGGGAATATCAGTAGATATACTGATATATAAATTGTAGATATAGATCTCACTGCAAAAGTAGGGAAGGAAACTTTGAAACATCTGCAAGATGGGTGGCTTAGATGGCTTAGGTTCCCAATCCTCAGTTTGATACCATGTGGATTAAATTGCTCAATATTTAACAACATGAGGGTGAAGGTTTGTTCTCTGAGCTTATGGGTTGGTTTCCGAACGTTTTGTTACCTGGCTAGGTAATATCTTCAGCGGAGTTTGTTACCTAGCCTGGTAACAAAATGTTCGGAAACCAACCCACAAGCTCGGAGAATGAACCTTCACCCTCATCCTATACCTGAGCTATAGATATTCGCCACTATTGCAAATTTAACAATATATTGTTAACAATTTTTGCTAACTTGCTCATTTATGGTGTTATTAGGTGAATGGTAGAGATATCACTGGCAGAACTCAAGAAGAACTTGTAGCTACTCTGAGAAGCACAAAACAAGGAGAGATAGTATCCCTGGTCATTGCTCGCCAGGAAGAAACCTTTCTGCCCCGAGAACTGGTAATACTCTTTGTAAAATAAAATGTGTGGAAACGTATCACTGTTTATTAAGTAGTTGAAAATGTTAATTTAATGAAGGTTTTATGAGGTTACAAAATTGTTAGACAATCAGAATAAATAAGCTCAAATTCTCTTATCTAGATGAAGACACAAAATTAGTATAATGTACTACTAAAATTAGGAGATTACATAAATTGATTGTATTTAATGTTAACAATTTATGATTTTTTTCAAATTTTGATAATTTTTGCTATTAGCAAGATTGATTGTTTTTCATTCTGTTAACATGTAGTATAGTACAACTTCATCCTCAATAGATTTGTCCAGACACTTATTTAGTCCTCAACTCACAACCATTTGTTTAGTGACCGTTCGAAGTTACACTGGCACTGAGAAAAATGATTTGTGATTGTTTTTCACACTTACAATCATTGCAGCATCCCTGTGCTCATGAGATCAACATTCAGAGGCTTGGCAATGACTCATATTTATGATGGTTGCAGTGGCCCGGAGTCATGTGATGAAATTTTGCAACATTATGGCAAACAAAGTCAACAGGGAAAGCCAGATTCACTTAACCATGTTACCAATTTAACAGTTGCAGCGATCCACTTAACAACTGTGGCAAGAAAAATTGTCAAATGGGGCAAAACCTATTTAATACTTGTTTCAGCATCAGAAATTCTGGGCTCAATTGTGGTCATAAATTGAGGATTACCTGTAATACTATTCTTCTTTATACTACTGTTCCTTCAAAGACAACAAACAAACCTGGAAGTCAGGCTCATTTAGATAAAGATCTACCCCATGCTTCTCACTCTTTCCCATTATGACTTCCAGTGATGTGGTTCTAAGGTGTGCATCCTACACTTCATCCAGCCAACCATGTTCAGAAAGCTCAGTTCTGCCCAACTACTTTACATCACAATGTTAGTCTCCTTTGTCTTCTTCCTTGTATAGGTATAGCAAGGAACAAGGAAGCAAGGAACAAAAATGCAAGACCATCTGTGTGCCAGTTCACCCCTCACGCTGTCTATACAATGCATACCAAGTTGTACTGAATCTGAAGAATAGGTTAACCTTATATTTTAAAATGTAATGATGCAGTGTTTAAAATATTTCATAATTTCCCATATGTTTACTTTGCCGATGATCTACTGCAAAACAGTTGTTTAATTTTGCCTTATTTTGAAACATGTGCTCTTGCCCAAGCGGTCCATAGAAAAGTCTGTTACTATCCAGAAGATAATTTTTTTCTGGAATAGGAGCCATCTCAGACAAAATGTAAATCTCTTAATTTCTTTTTTGCTGTTTTGATTTTTTTAAAAAAATACTTTAAACATAAAGCATAAAGGAAGGCCAGTGCATCCTGTCTTTATCTTATTCTCTATTCTTGAAAGAAAATAAACTCTAGTAAGATTCTTCCTTTTCTGTTTCTTAAGAAGTCATTTTTAGTTCATTGCTTTTACCATTATGTGAAAATCATCATTAGACTGTATATCAATGACTAGGCATACTTTTCTTCCCATTATTTTTGCTTATTTGTTTCCTTCCTTTGGCACTCCAGTCTATTTTGGGCTGACCATTATTGTAATGAGTGGTTACTATGGACTGTCAAAGTATGTCTATTAGCAAAGTAGACATTCTACAGAGTCATTTAACATATGTATATATATGTAAGTATGCATGCATGCATTTGCATCCTTTTAATTTTGTTAAGTCGAGACTGCAGTAAATATGTGAACTTAACCTTTTTGATGGAGTGATAATGGCATTTGCTGCTGGCCTGCTGAAATGCTAGATTTAAGCCAGCTTTGAAATTTGAAAAACACGTGTATTTTATCTTGCAGTTTTGCAAGTTGGCAGCTTTATTTGGGTGAGCAGCATCTTTAGGGGGAGGTCCTCCCTCCCTCCACATAATGAATGTGCAACAATAAAATATAATACTATAATAAAATGAAACAGTTAAAATCGAAGCCAAAATCAAAGCTAATTAAAACAATTAACAATTAAAAGCTTGGCAAAAATGAAGCAGTTTTTCCATCTTCCTAATTACTGGAAGAGTGTTAGCCAAACAGACTCCTTTGCAAAGTGCATTCCATAGCCCAAAAAAGACCCTTTCCTGCTAGTTCTCTTCAGGAGAGCATCTTCTGTTGATCTTTGCGACAAAGTTCTTTACTTGGAAAAAAAGGCTCATTTTTACACAGTTTCAGAATAGTCTATGAATGCCAGGAGGGAGGAAAAGCTGAGGTTAGTGGCAACGTAGTTCAGAATATTTTTTTTACTGAAATGATAAAGCCATTTAACATCACACAGTGATCCTTGGTGGCTCACAACAATCAATTATATATATATATATAACTAGTCGGATCCTTTCCACTAGGCACCAGACCACCCCTACTATGAACTCCTTGACTCAGCCCCAACCTAGGTCAGTGCTTAGGGGATAGACACTCAAATTAGAAATCAAACTACTGGGTTTTTTTTCCATCCCTCAGTCTTTTTTAGAGGAAAAAAAAGTACAAGGACTAGTTAGTATTGCTTTCTATCCCCTTGTTTCTAATCAGAGTTTTTAAAAACTTACTTTTAACAAATCTTAATCAAGATTCTTTGAACAATACTTTCTTGATCACTAAAATAGTAACTTACTCCATTGCATATAAATTTGTGAAGGTTTCTGGTGCCATATCTATTTTTTGGAACGTTTGATGCCATATCTATTGTTTGGAACGTCCTTGCTGATGCCATATCTATTGTTTGGAACGTCCTTGCTGATATGTATGGATTATTTATTATTCCATTGTTTACAGGTGCATATTTAAGACTCAGGTTCATTCAGATTTTTGCTTTTAAATACAGTTATTTT
Organism: Protobothrops mucrosquamatus; assembly: GCF_001527695.2. Lineage (NCBI taxonomy): Eukaryota > Metazoa > Chordata > Lepidosauria > Squamata > Viperidae > Protobothrops > Protobothrops mucrosquamatus. The sequence continues at coordinate 1,115,818 of NW_015386085.1, read as the reverse complement.
TTTTCCTCCCATCAATTTTAATGTACGTGTTTTGTTTTATTTCATTTATTGTCACTTTTTGTTCCTAAATTTGGGCAGTTCAGCTGTTATATGGGGACTGGGCCATATTTAGATAATGTTTAGATTTGGGTAGATAAACAAGTAAATATACATGACACAAAATTATGGATTACCATTTCAGACAGTTTTCCCGGGCAATGAGGAAGCCCAGCTGAACAGTGGTAAACTAGAAAGAAATAAAATATGTTCACCATGATGGTTTCACCTAAAGAGATGATTGTTGTCTTTATAATTTTGCTCGCATGGCACACTTGCCATAGATAGTGATGTTGTACTGAAAAAAAAAGTATTCTGGAGGCTGATTACCTTTCTGTAATTGATGTAGATTTACTACTACTAGGTTATAAACCGTTTGCCTCCTCTCCCTCATTGTTGCATTTTAAAGCACTTTAGGAAACTGCATTTTTATAGGAGCAAGCAAAGGCACTTAGAATCAGAGTTATATTTATAATTTTGGGGTGTGCATTTTAATCCATGAACTAAGGATTAATTATCTTTCAAGAGGACAAGTTGCTCCTCCCTGGCTTAATTGCGATCTCAATAGGCAGGAACACTGGATAGTTTCAATCTGGCCTTCAATTAAATTGCTTTTTATTTTCTTTCAAAGAATGATGCACAGGTGTTAGGCCTCATAATAATGAAGATGTTTAAATTCCAATGCAATATAAAATATAGCTCTGTTTACTCATTCTACAGCTATATAACAGAACATGTTTAATAACTTACTGGCTGAAAAAAAGGCTCAGATGCTTAGGCAACATGCTTTAAATCTGCTGATCTCTGAAATTAGGATGGTTGACATTGTGTGCTAAAATGTCAGTAGCAGTCTTGATTTTCAAATATAGTATTGGCTATTCTTTTTGCTGTCATAAGACAAGTGTACATTTTATAAGCAAAAAATATGTGGAAGGGTTCATACAGATTTTGTTGTTTTTACTTGAGTGGTCTTCAGGGCAGTAGGATAATTTAGTCTGGATAGTAGCTCCAGGGGAGAAAGTCTGGAAAATAAAGGGCATAAATATGCTGACCGCTAAAAGCCCTGAGCCTCTACTTCAGCTGCAGCTTTGCGGCTGCCAATGCCAGGTGCCGCTATGTAGGGCGGCCAGTTGAGGGAGAAATAGGTGGGTGGGGGGAGTTGAAGTGTCCCTATGGTCGTAAATGTCCCGTGGCAGTCATAAGTGAGGTGGGTGTGAATTTTGTTTGCATGGTTGTTGAGGCACTGCAGGGCACGGGTTGTAAGTTCTTTCATTCAGCACCATCATAACTTCCAATGGTCATTGAATGAATGGCCATGACTCAAGGAGTTTGTATTGACTGCAGTCTTATGGCAGCAGTGAAGAATTAGTGACCCTTCAGAGGTTCCTGAGTTAAATCTCTCAGCATTTACCATTTACACTGCTAGATTGGTTCGTTAACAGTTATAATTCAGCAACATTTGAAGAGTTCCAGTTCTCCAGTCTGCTTGCTGTTCAAGTAACTTTTGCAATCTTCCATCCTTGTTTTAAGGATTTATTTTTTACAAATTACATTTATATGTAGATATTGCAGTTTTAGGAATATTGCATACACAAAAGACAAATATATTGCCCCATTTTAATAAATATGTAAGTATTAATCATATATAACACTATTTAGTGCAACAGCATAGTTTCTTTTAGGCTAATAATGTATTTCAAGATTAATATTTTGTGATTCCTTTGCATTTTCATTAACCACCTCCCTCTTTTTGACCTTGAAACTATCTTGATGAGCTATAGGTCATGTAGGTTTACACTTACATGTAGTCCTCGCTAACTGACCACTCTTCAGAGACCGTTCAAACTTGTGATGACACTGAAAAACTGGTACTTGTGACCAGTCCTTAAAGTTCTAGCTGACACAGCACCTCCTTCCCCTGTGATCGTAATTCAGGCGCTTGGCTCACACTTAAAACATTTACAGCATCCTGCGGTCACATGATCGCCATTTGTCATCTTCCCTGCTGGCTTCCCAGAAGCAGAGACAATGGGAAAGCCCGTAAAGGTCACAAATTCCTCTGGTTAGTCCCCTGACTTTCAGGCGCTTGGGCTGCATGGTTCACTTCTCAGCGTTCCTGTGCTTGCATTATGTCTCATACTCTACCTCTGACTTCCCTTCGTTAATGTTGCACCATCTATACCTCAGCCTTCCTGCACTTGCACTCTGCTGTGCCATCCACCCCCTTATCTTTTGCTACTCATACCCTGCTACAGCATTCACAAACCAGATACCCTCTGGCCTTTGCACCGTGCCACACTATCCATCCCCCAGATTTCCTGTGCTTGCACCTTGCTGTACCATCGTCCTTTGTCCTCCAGTGCTCATGTGTGGCCCATATCAGGTCTTCCAAGCTCTCTCCTGGCCTCCCCCAAGTCCTGCACCGGCCTTTCCCATCCCCTTGCAGCACTTCCGCAATATCCCCATGCTCCTTACCCGTGACTCCTGACACTTCCCACTTAATGACCCACAATTCCTTCAGTTACAATGGCAGTTGAGACTGCTGGGATTGTTGTTGTTTAGGAATGTGATCAATGATGTCATGCTTTATGAGCGCATTGTTTAGCAATAGTAATGCAATCATAACCTGGATACTTACCTGTATAAATAAAATAGGGCTATTGGATCTAGGCTGCAAAAATACAAATAACCTTTAGATGGTGGCAAAGATATACGGAAAACATTATCTCTTTTTTGTTCTCATTGTTACTGTCTAGGTCTGGCAAACTTAAATAAAGATACTTCCTGTGTCAAATTGGATCTGCTTTAACATAATTTTGGGGGAACTTCTGAACATAAATAGGTTTTATGAAATTTATTTCTGGTATAGCAAAGGATAATGACTGTTGATTAGATTAAAGGATAGGTCTTACTTAAGTACAAGTTCAGCAAACACACATATCAAATTGCTATATGAACTGTTTTCATATAATAAGAGCAGTGAAACCCAGATTATTGTTTGAGAATGCTTCAAAAGGAATGAGAGAATCTTAAACTCCTTTGTAAAGGAGATCAGCAAAATAAAATTGGAATCAATCACAAATTTTCCTCTTATTATCCACTTAGCCAAATGTTACCATAATGCGTGCCAGCTATTGACAATGTAAACAGCTGGGGTTAGTAGCAGGTTCCAAAACTCAGGATTATCTTAATTTGCTTAATTATCAGACTCTACAGATTTCCTCGTGATTAATATATTTTATAAAATACATTTGTTTTTTTAACTATATAAAAATACTAAGTTGACTTCTCTGAAGATAATTTAAAGATTATGAGGTTGGGTAAGGAACAGTTTGATATTAATCTGATATATGTTTCTGCTTTTTTTAAAAAAAATGAAGAATGAAGAAACATTCAACTGTTCCACTCAAATCAGTTTGATTATCATTTCCAAGAAAGATTGATTATAAGCCCACTTTTTTAAAAATCAGTTTAAGTATTGTTTTTCTTCTTGCTCCAAAGAAAGTAAGATTATTTTAGTGGAAACTATCAAGTTTAATGCAGCTGTATAAATATTTATCATTGCATTCCTATCCCCTCTTTTCTCCTGATAACTCAAGACAGCATTCATTTAATTCCCCACTACAATGGTCCTATGAGATAGATTGGGCGAAGAGAGAGAATCTGGTTCAGAGACATTTAGTGAATTTTGTAGACAAATGGGAATACAAATCCAGATTACACATTCACCCACACCCATAGTGTGAATGAATAATAATATTCACCTATATTTGGTTTCACCTTCATATGCATTAATATCCTTTTAATATTTTATTATTATTATTATTTATTAAATTTATATCCCGCCCTTCTCCTTGCGGACTCAGGGCGGCTGACAATCGATTTAAAAAACATAAATAACAATTACAGAATTAAAATTAATTAAGAAGAAATATTTAAATATAGTCTAATTAAAATATGATTAAAACCCCTCTAAAAATTGCCCTAGGCCAGTCCCGCTTGTTGGAAT
>NW_015386085.1:1100096-1110857 GCF_001527695.2 Protobothrops mucrosquamatus | reverse complement strand
TTGCATTCAGCCTCCCCAGGATCCTGTCCACATCCTCGGGAGCCACAGAGTCAAACTCCTCCCATATAATCATCTCAAGACCTGCTCCCTCCACCTCCCCCGGGGCCACCCAGTCGGAGTCCAACCCCTCCCGGATCCGAGCGACTTTATCATTCAGATATTGTGCAAAATCCTCAGCCCTCCCCACCAGGGGATCCTCTCCCCCCCTCAGTTGAAGGAGGGAGCGGATCACCCTGAAGAGGGTGGCTGGGCGGTTATCTGATGACGCAATGAGCGTGGAGTAGTAATTAGACCTCGCCACCCTCATTGCCACAAGGTAGGATCTAACATGTATCCTTACCTGTGTTCGGTCAGGTTCGGTTCGGGTAGTCCTCCAACTGCTCTCTAGGCAGCTTTCAAAGCATATGTTTCATTGTAAGATGAAGGGTTTTTTAAATCCTGAAAAGGATTAAGGTTTTTCCATTAAAGGAGAATATGTAATTATATAGGTTCTCAACTGCAATAGTCACTGGAGTCCTCTGCGATTTCAGATTATGAATCCACGATGCAAAGTTTAATAAAATCATTGATACTGAGTATACAGTTCCTTATATTTTTGAATTGATATACTTACACATATGCCAAGAAGCTTTAGTTTTCCAAAGAATTACTAAAAGCAACATGCTTGACAGATGGAATAGCTGGGAAAAGCGAACAGTCATTTCATATCTGGTAAGGTGGGCTAAAGAAGCTATGAGAGAAGTGAAGAAATGTGTTTTGCACCCCGAGGTCTGTTCTTCACCTCCTGGATCAGACCTTCCTGTCACTTGCTGCTTTTCCCATCTACCAGGTCTCCCCTCACATTGCCTCTGAGAGATCAAGGAGTGACTTTGCAATAGATGGTGGGAACTTAGCATCAGCTTGAATACACCAGCCAAACCTTGAAGGATTTTCCCCTTGGAACACTACAAAGCAAACCTGAACTCAGTACTCAGCACGTTTATGCTTACAATGGACTGAAGAACATGAAGGGGGTGTGTGTGTAATTTGGAAGTGTTTATGGCTGGATCTGATGGAGTGGAGTGTGTGGTTTGAATAGAATGCAATCCCAGGAAGCTGGTAGTCCCCAGTCGGTGGCAGAAGGGTCCTTGATCCCTCTAGATCTGAGGCTCCTTGGAGAGCAGAAGATTGTTAGTTCCTGAGAGAGCTGTGTGAACAGGCCCAAAATTAAGTGAACAGATTGATTCTAGACCCAGGTTAAACACAAGACATGTATACAGTATGGGAATCATCAGGAAAAATGCAGTTGTTAGAAGGCCAAACCATGCATCCAGGAAAGGCTTAAAAAATAAATGGCTGTGATACATTTACTTTCTTGCAGATTAGACACTGCTAAACATGTGCTCCCTTAAAATATACCTGTTTTGTGGGAGATGAACTAATGTGGATTTCTGTTGCTCTAGGCTCAGTAAACAACTTGCCAGATGGATGGAATCTTTAAAGATGAAGAAGCCCATTCTGAACTGATTCAATGGAAGGATTTGGGTTTTGCTTTTTTTTGTTGAACACCTGATAGAATTTTAGCTATAGGAGAACACTGAAGTCTGTTGTTGGGATAATAGCCTTTGGCAAGGCAGGTTCTCTCAATAATCCACCCCTTGGATTTGCTGTTTAGGTAAAATGAGATCAAAAGCAGCAAAGAGATTCAGAACATCATAACTGCTTTTTAAAGACCTTGTTAAATGACTTTGCCTCTGCTGGTGACAGCACCTGAGCTCAGAAATTATGAGGGGAAGGGGGGGGGGTTTTGGCACTGATTAGTACTTGGATGGCAGATCTCCCGAGTATACTAGATCCCTAGGCTAGACTAGGAGGTCCAAAAACTCCCTGGAAGAAGGCAATGGCAACTACTTCTGTTGCCAGAAAACTGCATGGATTTTTTTGCTGAAATTACCCGGTGTTGTTTCACTACTGAATTTGACTTTAAAACTTTTTATCTGAGACATATAGGTGACTGAGAAAGAGGGCTATATCATTTTTTTCCTCCTGTTTTTGAGTTCATCTTGGCTCCTGGCAAATAAATGCTTGGACTATTACCTGAAATTTTCTTGCCAAGGTTTTTTGGGGAAATAGTTTTCCTTGGTTGCTTCCTAGGGCTGAGAGAGCGGGACTGGTCCAAGGTCACCCAGATGGCTTCTCGCTTAAGATAGGACTGAAATTCACACAGCCTCCCAGTTTCTAATATGATGCCTTTGACCACTAAACCAAAGCACTGCTATCTTAACATCTGTTATTACTAATAAATTAATAAATCAGCAAGCATATGACTGCTTTGCTTTTACAATATTATTCATAGTATAGTACTTGCCTTTATGAAGGGAGGATTATTTGGTGGGAAGAAAAGAATTAGATTCATTTCTGCCTGTGTTGCAGCACCCAATCTAGATTGGAAAGCCTTGACACTACCGTAGTTTCGACAGAAAACACATCGGATAAAATGCAAATCCGCCTTACCAACATTAGCATGTTAACATTCATGGAACATTTTACAAGTACCACCAAATTGTTTCTGGGTGTCAGTATTTTAATTAAAAAACAGAAATATAATAGTCCAATGAATTTAAGAGCAAATATTTTATTTTTCAATATTTATCCAAGCTAATGGCTATCATGGATTCAATATCCTGCTTGTTTGAATCGTATGTTTGAATCCACATCCTTGGAAAAGGATACCAGGGGAGTGTGAATTCATAAGCCTTTGAAAATGATACGTTTTAAAGTCCATTGCCTTTTGCTCTCAGATCTGAATGGCACCCAGGGGAATATATTTCTCTTATCAGACCCCAGCAGTTAGGCAAGAGGGCAGCCAGCACACATTCAAGAGGCCAGGGGTGTGTGTGCTGGTCAAGGACATCTAACAGTTAGTAAAAGTCTCTGGCTGTGTTAAATAAATGATGTTTCCTTCCTGGCTTTGTGAAGGCTTTTTTGGCCCCCAGAACAATAAAGATAACTGAGACAGCCCTTCTGTCAAGGGAGATGTGCATTAGATTACCGTAAATTCACAGTTAGATAGTACAGTGGTCAATGAGTGTTGGTATTCTTAGATTAAATAACAAGATTTAATTGAAAAGTAGTCTCAGGAGAGAAAGAAGCTTTAGATAGTATTGATCATGCATTAAAATCATCTGGACAGAGAAGGATTTATGTGACTAAGAATATGTTTCATTTTTAAAAAAAATAGTTAGCAAAGACTAGATGCACGTTTTGCTGGAACTGAAACTAAGGATTTCTACTCTAATGCATGGGAAGTTAATTTTACATCCCTTCTCTCCAATGATTGGGTTAACAAAATTAACAGAGTTAGGAGTCATACTAATTCCAAATCGACTGTAGCTTCTGTTTAAATAAAAACGATTAAGTCATCTGCTGGTGCACAAAGTTTCTTGACCTGTTTAAGAAGAAAACTTGGAGAAAGGGAAAATAAAAAGATGACCCTCCCTGCCAAAAATCTGTTTTGACTTACTATTACAAAAATGGTATAGAGCAGCTAGGGAGAAAAAGTGAGTTATTTATTTATTAAGAAAATATATATGGCCACCCAACTCACAGTACTCTGGGGACCTTACAGAATTATGATAGTAACTCTTGAGAAAAGAAAGAAATGAATAATGATGAAACTTTAAACTCAACAGGTAAGCAGGCAAACAGTCTATGTTTAAATATTGATGACTTTGGGAACTATTTACAGTTGTCTGATTTGAATCTATGGCAGTCTCATAGAATTCTAGAAGCTTTCTTAGCCTAAATCAAACAGTTGAAAGAAAATAATTAGAAAAGTTGAGATGTCAACACTGTGCTCTTTTCGGTGGAGAGGGCATGATTTTGCATGCTGCCTACATCCCGCAGATGGCACTTTGTTTCTTTGTGTGGCCCGGTTTCTGGCATGCCATGGCCCGGTGCCAATCCATGGACTGGGGGGTTAGGGACCCCTGTTCTGTAGTATGCTTATATCATCTAGCACAGACATGTCAAACTCGTGACGTCACATGACATCGTGCAATGTATCGGGACTGTTTTGCCATTGCCGGCAATGGGGTGGGCGTGGCTTCCGCATGATGCGTCCAGCCCATGGGCCGGTAGTTTGATACCCCTGACTAGCATGATTATATTGCATTGTTGTTGTTGTTAGTTGCGAAGTCGTGCCCAACCCATGCGACCCCATGGATAACATTCCTTCAGGCATTAGTGCTAGTGTTTGGGACATACCATGTTAGTAACCAAGAAAAACAAGAATAAAATATTCACTACAAATAAGGGAATATTAAATATTCTTCATGGTTTCTATGATTCATGTATATGGTTCCCTATGTGCTTAGTAGTTATATTTGTAACTTTTAAAATAAAACTTGATGTTATTGTCAACCAGTACCCTATATGACATTTAAAACTTTACTTCTAGTTGATTCCATCTCTAAAGATCTAAATCTCTTCATTGAAGTAAATCATTTTGCAGTCATGAGGTTCTTGGTAATGGATCCTCATCTGCTTTAGTATTGATCATCTGACCATTGTTGGATTTCAGAAGTAGACATTCCACATCTTACTCTTAGGCTTCTCAGCATGACATGCTCAAGAGAAGGAGGTGTATAAAACCTTTGTTCCTCTCCTTCATTTCTTGCCTTTTGCTGCCTTTCAGCACTAAACTTGGCATATTATAAAATCAACTTGAATGTTCTATGACTAAGAAAACATCCTTAACATTAGAAATCATTATCTACTATCTACTCATGGTTTGCTTCTATGTCTCAGCCTCCCGCAATTCCCACAACTAATTCTTGTGCTCCATAGGATCCATGTCAAGAACAACCAATGACTCAGTGGTACCAGTGACATTGGGTATAATTTTCCCACATCTTCTGAAGAGGACATGTTGGAGGATTCTACATCTGAGCCAGAGGACGCATCTATTTCTCTAAAAGCAGAAGTAGAAATGCAGACAGATCTCTTCTGAAAATTTCATTTTCTACAACAAGCAGTGCAAATGGTACATTTTTAGACATTAAAATGCAGCAACATGTTGTTTGATGCTGCACTTTCTGTCTCAATTGTGGTGTTGCTGGCCCTTTTGAAAATTGTTAAGGACTCTTGACTAAGCCATTATCCATGGAAGTGCAAATCTGTAGTAGTGCCTGATGAGCAGGTCAAAGGATTAGACCAGTGAGTGGTCTCAGAAAAGATGAAGATTCATTAGATTAAGAAATGGAGGCAATGCAACAGGAGCTTACAGAGAAAGCAATTTTATAGAAGAGAATCTAAAAGCAGGCCTAATAAACAAGAACAATTGTCAAAAGCAAATAATATTCTGTACCTCCTGAACTCAAAACAATTCTCAGGCTGCAGATTGAATAGCCTCTGAGCCTTTAAAGCTGAGAAAGAGGCACTGTGGAACAGGAGAAGGATTAACACAACTGTATCCTGCAAGAAGACAAAGGGAGGAATTATGATAGTTATTAACTCACTGCTATAAAGAATCAAATGGGCCATGATCAAGCCCATGATCTTCTGTTTTCTGTCATTAATTTTAAACCAATAAAATAATAATAATTAAAAAACATGACCTTGCAAAATGTATTGTAGGCCGGGAACGATTGTCATGGATGACATGAAACTTCCAACACTTGTCAAATCAATGTGTGAGAACATGAATGCAACCCAGCTGGCCTACCCAGAGGTGGTAGATCTTACTTTTGAGGAAACATGGTAGTTGATTTCATTGAAGAGGTACCGTGTTTCCCCAAAAGTAAGACCTACCCCCAAAATAAGCCCTAGTTTTAGGGGCGAGGCGCATGCCTAAAAATCAAGCTAGAGCAGAGGGGGGAGTGCTTTTAATCAATTACATTTTAGGCTATAAAAGTATAGGAGAGGAGATATTTCCATTTATATTTTCAGTTACATGCATTCAACCAAGTACAGTCTAGTCAATGTCTGGGTTTTCATACTCCCTAGGTCAATAACTTTACTGCTGGACCAGCCAATTTACAATAGAAAAGGGAAGAGCTGCCAAAACCATGGTTACAGCCTCCCTCTGGCCAAAAAAGAATTGGATGTAAGAGAACAGATCAGGGATCAGATACAAGGAGCAATTCTATAGGAAGCCTATAGAAAAAAGAAAAGAAAAACAAGAAATTCAAGAAGAAACCAGCATGGCTGCACAAAGATCTCTCTAACAAACTGAAAGACAAAAAGGACAAATACAAAAAATGGAAAGAGGGGCACATAACTAAGGCCGATTATCAGCAGACAGCCAGAACATGCAAAGATGAAGCCAGGAAAGCAAAGGCTCAGAACAAACAAAGACTTGCAACAGAAATCAAGGATAATAAAAAAGAAGTTTCTTCCAACAAGAAAAAAGTTAAGGAAACTGTAGGTCCATTAAAGAGAGAGGATGGCAAGGAACAGGGAGAAAGCAGAACTGCTTAACTCATTCTTTGCATCAGTCTTCACACAAAAAGAAACTACAGCCCAACATACCAAAAAAATCACTGCAAAAGACAAACTAGAAACAAAAATTAAAATAAGCAGAAAAATTGTAAGAGAACACCTATCCAACCTTGACGAATATAAATCACTGGAACCCGACAAACTACATCCCAGAGTTGTGAAGGAGCTGGCAGATGTTACCTCAGAACCACTGCACCATATCTTTCAAAAATCCTGGAGCACCGGGGAAGTACCTGAGGATTGGAAAAGGGCTGATGTGGTTCCAACTTCAAGAAAGGAAGAAAAAAAAAGGACCCAGGAAACTACAGACCAATCAGTTTAACATCAATACCTGGGAAGATCCTAGAAAAGATAATCAAAAAACAGATCTGCGAACAACTAGAAGCAAACAAAGTTATAACTAGTAGCCAGCACGGGTTTGTTAAAAACAGATCATGCCAAACCAATCTTATCTCATTCTTTGATAAAGTGACTAAACTAGTAGACTAGCAAAATGCTGTGGACGTAGTATACTTAGATTTCAGTAAGGCATTTGATAAAGTAGACCTCAACCTACTCCTTGGTAAGCTATAAAATGGTGGAATAGACAACATCACCACCAGATGGATCTGTAGCTGGCTGGCAAACTGTACTCAATGAGTAGTCCTCAATAGCACTACATCCACATGGAGAGAAGTAAGCAGTAGTTCCGTATTAGGTCCAGTACTCTTCAATATCTTCATAAATGACTTAGATGAGGGAATTGAAGGGGAACTCATCAAATTTGCAGATGACACTAAACTGGCAGAAAGAGCCAACACCCAGAAGACAAACTCAGGATCCAAAAAGATCTTGACAAACTTGAACAATGGGCCCTATCCAACAAAATGAGTTTCAATGTGGAGAAAAGCAAAGTTTTATATTTAGGCAGGAAAAATCAAAGGTATAAGTACAGATTTGGCGAGACCTGGCTTAAAAACAGCAACTGTGAGAGGGACCTTGGAGTCCTAGTGGACAATCTCTTGACTATGAACCAGCAGTGTGCAGCAGCAGCCAAAAATGCTAATACAATCCTGGATTGTATAAACAGAGGCATAGAATCAAGATCACATGAAGTATTAGTACTGCTTTATAAAACCCTAGTAAGACCACACCTGGAATACTGCAGCCAATTTTGGTCACCATATCACAAAAAAGATGTTGAAACCTTGGAAAAAATTCAGAGAAGAGCAACTAAGACGATCAAAGGCTTGGAGACTAAAACATACGAAGAACGGCTGCAGGATTTGGGTTTGGCTAGTTTAAAGAAAAGAAGAAATAGGGGAGACATGATAGCCGTATTCCAGTATTTGAGAGGCTGCCACAAAGAAGAGGGGGTTACGTTATTCACCAAAGCACCAGAGGGCAGGACAAGAAACAATGGTTGGAAACTGATCAAAGAGAGAAGCAACTTGGAATTAAGGAGAAACTCCCTGACAGTGAGGACAATTAACCAGTGGAACAGCTTACCTCCAGAAATTATGGGTGCTCCATCACTGGAGATTTTTAAGAAGAGGCTAGACAGTCACTTGTCTGATATGGTATAGGTTCTCCTGCTTGAGCAGAGGGCTGGACTAGAAGACCTCCAAGGTCCCTTCCAGTTCTATTCTATTCTATTCAACCAATTATAGCAAAAATGTGTCAATGGAGAACATGTCACATCAGGCTTGTTCCCCTTTGGGCATCCAAACAATTTATATGCCGGATCTGGAAGTGAGGTAAAATGGAAAATACATCCAGAGTGGAGTAGTTAAGGACAAAGTAGAATACAGTGGATTGTTCTTGTATCAAGAGAAGAATGCTATAAAACCCTTTGCTTTGCTGATGAGAACTGGTCTGTGTCGTTTCTCACTCAGCACCCTATTCCTGTTGACTAAATCATGATAACTGCATCTACCCTCATTTGGGGCCTTCAGTCCTCCAACTAAAAGGCTGTAAAGCTATACTCGTTGTGTGCCAGCCACAGAATAGAACCTTTCCAATCTTTCTACCTTTCTACATTTGTTGGATTGGAACTATTTCCTTTGTATTATTCCTGAAACTGAAGGGGGGGGGGGAGAAGAGAATGAGACAGAGTCAATACCACTACATTAAAAGAGCAAATAACATGGAGAAGACACATCAGCCTGGAGGAGAACCGATGACGTCTGAGATCTAATGCCTAAGGCAAGACTTATTTCTCTAATACTGCATTTAGCAACTAACATGGGATTAACTGAAATAAATACAGTCCGCACTTTATAGTATATTCAATGCAGCCTACAGTAATCCTTTTCCAGATATATGCCAAACTATCACTTGATAGTCCTGAAGAAGTTGAGCCAGAGTCCTACCCTGCAGGACAAAGATAAGAGAGTAAATGCTGGGATTATGTTCAGGCAAGTAGATCTATGTGGGGCTCAGGATGCAAGAGTAATAAGTTGCAAGTAGTAGAAGAGCTTATCTGAAATAGTGAACTTTATACAGGAAGCTGTGCCTAGTAATATTATGTCCATTCTAAAACATATCCAAAAAAGAAACCTTTGGATTTCTTACAAGTACAGCACCTCTTTGCTGTTCATTAAAGCAGCCTCTGTCTTTTTCTAGAAAACCTTTCAAAAAACAATTTTGACTATTTTAAGGAGCTGATCAATTAAAGTCAATGAGACTTTTTTTTTCAGGCTCACGTGAAAGCCTGAAAAAAGAGAAGCTGCTTTAGTGAATAGCAGAAGCTAGGCCCAACATACTTCTTCAAATTACTGTCAAAGAACCGGCGTTCATGAAGCTTGGTTTGGCTGCAAAGTTGTCCAGTTGTAGTGAGCTACTCTGAAATAGGCTTTTCTCTTTTAAGAGAACCCTTCGGCACCTCTTTAGCTTTTAATAAGCTTAATTATTGTACTGGGGCATCTAGATGAGATTCTTAGGCAAAGGGTCCCAAGGGTCTGGCTCATCATTTGTAAAAAGTCAGTGAGGTTGTCTAATACATCTTCCTTCTCTGAGGAGTCTTTGAGGCTGTACCTTTTACAATCTTTCATTCAATATGATCCATAAATGAACTATTATATGTTAGTATGTGTGTTCAGTATTAATCATGCAACAAAAAAATGAGTAGTTGCTCTCATAGGTTATTTGACGGGAAAATCATTTCCAGACCACTTTCTAATGCAGGGGTGTCAAACTCGCAACGTCACGTGACATGTCACGACGTATCGCAACTTTTTCTCCGTTGCCGGCAATGGGGTGGGTGCGGTTTTGGCATGACACATCTGGCCTGCAGGCCGCCAGTTTGACACCCTTGTTCTAAAGAGATAACTAACTCTGAAATGTTACGGATAACAGACTTTGTATTAGTGGAGAGCTTATAAGCCATCTAATGTTTAAAAATGATTTAGTATGTTTATATTTGTCATTTCACTCCAGCACATTTAACAACTATTTTGCTACAGCTAGCATTCTGAATAATTTGATCATAACCAAAAGATTGGTTCAAAGAGCTAATCTGACCAATAATTCTGTTTTAATAAACTAATAAATCTTAATAGAAGTATGAAACACTACAGCACACAAAATTGCATGTTTTACCATTGAATATTTTTTGGAATTGAATTATATAGCTACATTGCAGGAGCAAAGTTGTATTTGAAGTTGTTTTCAGCATCCTTTTCTAAATTGTACTTTTTAACTTTTAAAGAAAAATATTATTTGGGACGACAAACAATGGCTTCTATTAGTTATGACCAGTTATATATATATAACTGGTCATTTATTATATATATATATAATAAATATTAAAATACTCATATTGAATGGTTAATTACAGATTAAAGTGCAATTTTTATGATGAAAAGTATAAAGAATATAAATAGTTGCACAAAATATTGTTACAGAATGGCATTACAATACATATATTAATTTAACTGGGGTATTGCCATTAATTTTACTGCACTAGTGAAATTGGGAAGAAAAGACTTCCGGTGGTGGCACCAGGGCGGTGCAGAGTTAAGGAGACAGGCTCTGTCACCTAACTCTGATCTTTCCATGTTTGGAGACCCTTTGGGGGCGCGGGGAAGTCTGGAGGACAACGGGTGAGAAAGGGGGATGCCGGAGGAATAATGAGGCGAAAGGCAATCGCCCGTTAGGACGAAGGAAACCTCCTAATTTCAACGTGGAAACTTCTGCCAGCAGCTGATGGCGGATCTGAGGCCCTGATAAAGCCACAGATGATGCGGAAGCAAGAATTCTAACAGACGGTGCCAAGTAGTAAGCTGTAATAGCCTATATTAT
>NW_015386085.1:1081026-1096050 GCF_001527695.2 Protobothrops mucrosquamatus | reverse complement strand
TGAAATTTGGAATAAATGTTATAATTGGCTAGAACAGAGAAAGAAAAAGACATAATTATTGATGTATATAAAATGTAAATAAGATGTAAAGAATATTTAAAATGTAAAGCACTGTTCTGTTAGAAGAAAAGATTTATGTTTATGTAGTTTTTGGTGTATGGTGTATGGTGAAAAATAAAAAAAAATTGAAAAAAAAAAGAAATTGGGAAGAAAAAATTAGCAGTTTAGTACAACTTAACAAAATTAACAGATGCATTTATCTAAATATGATATAGAAATAAACTGCTATGTCAAAGTGTGTCCTAAGAAATCTGCATATTTTGCTGGTTAGGAAAAATTAACTATAGGGTATTTATAGTATGGCACAAGATCTTCATTGCTGTTCTTCTACGTTAATGTCATAGATTTCTCTTTAATTCTTAAGGGTTTTTTAGAGGATATGTGATCACTTCCTTTTTTTGGAGTAATATTATGTCTACCTTATTAGCATGTTAAAATTGAGCATACTGTGAAGGCATGATAATTGCAACTCTGTGTTGATAGGGATGCACCTGAGAGCATATTAAGGTAGTAAAGTAAGAGTACATTCCACTTCTAGGGTAGTCAGAAATTCATGACCTCCATAGTTATTATAGATTGAGCTGGTATGTGAATGGATGATGAAGGACATTGTGCATAGACTTTTGCTATGATGAGATCACTTCCTAATATGGATAATCTCCTGGCTGCTGGTGGCTTCCATAAGTGATAGTGATTAAGATGGTTTCTCTTAGGTGTCTCATGGATTCTAATGGATTTTGGGCATTTTTCAAGCACCTTGAAAGGTAATAATGCTGAGCCTCTGATTATGTTCTTGTTCTCAAAGGCAAGATGTAATATTTGAGCAACCTGTTTGCAAATCCTGGGAATTTTGGACTAATCAGGGAGTTTCAGGAAATGAAGTTTTAGAAGAAGCACCTGGAGTGCTAGGGGAAGAAGACTAGGACTGAACATAGGTAAACTGAGCCAATCATATCAATAAGGGCAAATGTAGACAGTAAAGAAGATGACCTTGATGGAGATATGTAGGATCCATTGCCTAGGGCAGGCATGTCAAACTTGCGACGTTACGTGACGTCGCGCAACGTATTGCAACTGTTCCCCCATTGCTGGCAATGGGGTGGGCATGGTTTCGGCGTGATGCATCCGGCCCATGGGCCGGCAGTTTGACATGCCTAGCCTAGGGAAAAGGGGCTGAAGCATATTTTAACTCTACAATGAGACAACATTTGGAAGTGGCTCAGGTGGATATTTTTGTAATTCACAGTAAGAAAGAGGTAGAAATACAGAACAGCCATGCAAGATTCTGTTGTTATAACAATGTCAATAAAAATAGTTCTAGCCTACCTGTGGAGTTGGTTTCCTAGTTTGATCTGTCTAATAGCAGACTTGCTCCCTTATGGGAGTGATGAGCAAGAAGATTTGCCAAACAGCCCCAATGAGTCAATCACATAACACTTTGCTGACAAAGTTGCTCAAATTCACTCAGGCCAGGACTTTGCATTGATGGGTCTGAGGAGGAACAGTCTCCTTAAGATTTGGACAACATCCTCCTGTTTGCTTTTAGCAAGGCTATCAAGTTGAATTCAAGCTATTTCAACCTGTAAGAGCTGTTCCCACTAATTATGGTTGATCTCTGGATTTTATTGTTTGCATGTTTTTATGTAATATGATATTTGTAAAGCAAACAGGAATTGTTCGGAATGCAGCAGTATATAAAACAATAAATAAATAAGCAAACAGCTTTAAAAGAGTGGCAAAACGTACATGGATTTAAAAAAGCAACTTATATCATTATGTACATGGTGGGCTGAGTGAGGATGCTATGAAACTACTTTTACTCAAAGAAAAAAAAATGCTGGCTGTGCCAGAGCTCTTGCATATGGCTAAGATAGAAATATGGAGCTTAGTCCTTGGTCCTGATGCTTTACACTTTGAATATTCTGAATGCTGTGGAGAAAGAATTAGTCATGGACTATTGTCTATCACTGCAGATGGTTTAAGGAAACAAAGATGGTGATGCTGAGTGGGAAACATTATTCAATATTTGGTGACAGATGAAGTTGGATAAGCAAGATATGGATGATGGTTTCCTAAACCAGAGTAAACCAGAGAAGATACTAAACTGTGCTAATAAGAAAAGCAGAATATCTGAGGGAAGGATAATTTGTTGGGGGGGAGAGGTGCTGAATATTACAGTTTATATTAAATTCACATAAAACTTGGAATGATCTCCATAAAATTCTTCAGATAGTCAAGGAGGAAGAGATCAACAAAGCAGATTACGAGCCATGCATAGTATGTACAGATTCTTTTTCTGATTTACTTATTTCCATTTGATAACCATTGTTGTGGTTTATAAATTATACAGGACAGCCCCAGCCCTTAGCTGTCATGGAGAGATGAGTCTCTGATGTCAAGAGGCTTAAATATCAGCAGATCTATTTATACTAGACAATCATTGTTTATTATTAAAATAATTCCAAACTTTCATATGTTACAATGTATTATTACATTTCAGTGTACACCTTATTTTCTAAAATACTAATTATACAATTCTTTTCAATGTTTAAAACGTGCATAGTGTACATGCATATTTCATTTTTGAGACTAGCTTTGGGTGTAGAAAAAAGCAGTAGAGGTAGGCTGTTAGATTATACAGCAGCATATTATTAGTATCAACATCAAATCATTTTTATGTTTTCCAATTAAGCAAAATGCATTCATTAAATAAATGAAATATTTGTTCTTGTTACATACGAATTGACGTTTATAGTTCAGTAGAGCCAGACTTTTCTCTCCCTCTTTGAAATAACATGTTTTTCAAATTGAAGAATTGTTGTTTATTTTTGTTTTTCACAGGAACAAAAATAAACAGTTTTAATTTGCAATATTGGTGGATGTGTTATTGTTCACTGATATGAGTGGCATTTTCATAAAGGAAGTTCCAAGAAAGTGAAATCCTATCAATATTATGTTTTTATATAAGGAGATTGAGTTTATTATGTGATTCTTGATTGTGGGAATCATAAAATAAGTGTAAGAAATTTGAAGAAGTACCAATAAAAATAGTCATGAAACATATCATATACAATAAAGACAAAGCTTGTCAATAAAAGAAAGGGAGAAAGGGTTGCATTGTCCCTACAGCCCTCCTTCTACCTTGAAAGTTTTAGGCAAAAATGTAGAATACACTGTTTATTAACATGTTTATTAAATAGAAAGCAGCATAAAATAGTATATGTCGTAGGCGGAGACTTGTATTAATCTAGGGTAGTAAAACATCAGTAATCTGATAATTAATAAATTTAATTAAAAAGCATAAGCTTTCACTGTTAGTTGGGGAAAATGCTAACACACCTAAAATAATCAATTGCCCTAAAAATAGTAAATATGATGATCAACAGATTTAAAATATTTTAACCATTATAATGAATTGACATACTGTGCATAGTGTAAATGATGTGAAACAATTTTGATGGCTGTAATTCATCTCATCATCAGACTTCTCTGCTGTTCTTGTATGGCATCATAGTTACTCTTGTTAATGACTCGGAGAATATATGACCGCATCCAATGATTCCTTCAGGGCTGTGTGATAAAAAGCTAGTTAGCCTCTATATCACTTTTGCTTACAGAATGCAAGAAATTTGAAATACTATGAAATAAATATTGTTTGGCCTACTTTTCAAGACAGACTTTTCATTCTGATTCCCAATTAAAATGTAGTTAAATGAAAGACATTCTCTGTCTCCTGAGGTATTCCTCTCCATTCTTAATCTTGTATGATCAGAGGAAACAAGTATTTGCCTGCTATTTTTTGTCACATGTTCTGCTTTCTCTGTTCATCCAACAGAAAGGAGAACCATGTTGCAACATTTTTTCATTTGAGGCAACAGAGCAATTGACTTTTGAAATTCCTTTGAATGATTCGGGTTCAGCTGGACTTGGCGTGAGCTTAAAAGGCAACAGATCTCGAGAGACGGGGGCAGATCTTGGAATTTTCATCAAATCTATCATCCATGGTGGTGCTGCATATAAGGTATTTTATTTATATTACTTTCATCTTGAATATGGTGAAAACCTATTTAGTTCAATATGATCTGTAATTATTTTGATATTGGCTCTTGGGAACATCAGATAGGTGTTTTCAATATCACCCCAAAATACCTTGTTTTGGGTGCATTTTGAATATGAAACTAAAATAGGTTGAGATTGTTATATCGTTTTTATTTAGTTTATCAAATATTTTACTAACATTACCTTAGTAAGAAATATACGTAAAATGTATACATCCTATTTTATATATACATCTATATTTTATATAGTATTAACAACTACATTTGTTATTTCGACGCTAAATGAAGTTATTTCAATCCTTTTGAAACTTAAAATATTTTTTCCTCCTTTTGAAAAGGATGAATATATAATATTTTTGTAGGAATGAGATAAATTATTGTTTTCCATTTCAGTGAAAAGTATTTATATACTGTGGAATGCACCTTAGCAAATATCAGTATTGGAAAATGTTTGCATTTATAGAGTAGGGTCCTTGAGTTTTCATATTTTAATTAAAAGATTCACACATGACAAACTTGTCTTAAATACCAAGTCACTAGGGCACCTCCATGAAAACACGCAACACAGATGGAGCCGTAAATCAGCACAAAAGAAATCAAGAGTCTCATTTCTAAGTTTAAAAAGAAGTAATTTACCTGGTTCATGAATTCAAAGAGTATATATTCTGTCTGCACAGAAAATTAAAATAGCTTGATTATATTTAAATAAATAAAATAGTACTGTTAATTAATTATATTAAAGGCAACATTAAAGACAAAAATGTTATAGAAAAAGGAGGAGGAGGAGGAAGAGATCTGGATTTTTTATCATGTTGTGCTGTTACAAGGCTATCCTATTGGCCTGTACTATTTGTTTATTTATGGGTGGGGAATGAATGGATCTAAATACCTGAAATTTTACAAATTCTATCTTATTGATTTAATAGTATAAATGTGATTTTTAAATCGTTTTCAATTCCTGAAGATTATATTTCCCTAAAAAATAGTTGTTTCAAAAATGCATTTTTCTTTACTTTCAAGGAGAAATATAAGTTTCAATACAATCTACTATGCATTGTAGGATATCTATTAAGTAATATTAAATAAATGGTGTTCAGTACTTGTTTGGATTTATCTCATTTTCCTCAAGATAATCATCCATATTTTTGTATTTAAACATTTATTTGCAACCATGGGTTTTAGCAATATATATATATAATTATAGCAATCATATCAGTTCAATACATCCCCCGTAGTAATGACTTCACTGTTTGTCAAGGTGTGCTTTTGTGTCTTTCTTGTATCCATTGCAAACAATCCAACTTGTTTTGTTACATGTTTATGCTTTCAATATAAAATAGTTTTTTTTTCTTCTAAACTAGATTGATTCAGTTGGGTTAACAAGAGTGTAATGAATCTTGCTCTGGGTTCTTGTTAAAATTTGCAGTATAATAAGTAATGGGCCAAATCTTCCACCTATAAGTTATTACAAATACATAATCATGTGTATTTGCTAATGCTTTATATCTGCTATCCAAATAGGCTGTTTGAAAGTGATGTTCTTTAAAGGGAACAGGGGAACAACATTCTCGGGGAACATGATGTAAGAGATTGTAAATATTATGACATTCCTTATCCTTCTTTAAAAAGTTGGTGCCACTTACTTAACTTAAGTTGACATACCTGTTCTCTATCTTGGCAAAAATCTTTAAAAAAATAAGTAGTCTCTCAATAATATATAATACTTTATGTCACTCGAAAGCTCCTGATCTAACGAGAATTGTGTGAGTAGAATAGATTCATCCATCTATTTTCAATAAATTGTTCATGAAGGCATTGTTTTGCCAAATAAGTATCAGGCATGAGGACTAGTTTCCTATAATATAAAATTATAGCTTTCTTTACCCTTACATTTATTGATGGAAGGGCCACATCTAATCTCAGTAGTGCTGCAGATATACAATGGGGGTAAGGCTGAAATTGATCTTTCAAATTTAATCTGGACCACTTCTAATTCTTCTAGTTTACTGAAATCCCAAATTGTAGCCCCATATATATCAACTGTGATATTGTTTTTCCCTCCAAAAGATCCTACGCCAGGGGTGTCAAACTGGCGGCCCACGGGCTGGATGCGTCACGTGGAAGCCATGCCCACCACAGCTCCGACAAGGGGAAAAGTCGCGATATGTCACGACATGTCACATGACGCTGCAGGTTTGACACCCCTGTCCTACTCTGACTGTCCTCCTTTTGAGTAGAAGATGGAGCAAATGGTTCTCACTGATCTCATAGCCATTGATCTTGTTGATGCGGTATGACTCATCCATATCATGTTATATGGATGTAAGTGTATAAGCATATTCGTGTTCTTAAACTTTGACATTTGTTTATGAATATTTGACATGGAGGTTTTATTTGTGAATTACTTGATGGCTGTATAATAAATAAATAGAATAGAACTGAGAAGAAAATTATGCATTTAACCACTGGAATTTAAATTGATACCATCAGTGCTTCTTAATATTATGAAATAATTTATTTTAACCACAAATTAATATGGTAATGTGGATGTTGTACTATTAGGTTTAGACTTGTAGATCATTTTGTTTCTTGTTTAAATGTTTCAAAGCTTGTACCTTTGATGTGGTGTAATAACAAAACCCAGAGCCTGTCAGAGATTTAAAAAGACTCCCAGTGTTTGGATCAAGGTATCACCAAGTGCTCAGTCCCAGACTCATCAGTCAAATATGGTCAGGCACAGATCATAGTTCAGATCACCCCACAAGTAACATGTCATAATATAGTATATGCACCATTAGGGATTGAAACAGTATTGTTTGCAAAACATGCATTTCTTAAAATATTCTCTGGTACACTCACTGTTCAGAAGAAGCAAACCAAACATGAAAGTAAAGTTTCATGCTGTGGCATGAAACTAAAAATTAACCAAAACAAAAGTATATTTAAATATATAAGCTATGATATGCACTTTTAGATCCATTTATAGTTGTATGACACTCCCACTCATTATTTTCTTTTGTCAAAGTTGCCGGTGGCATTTCTCTGCAAAAGCTGAACAAGGACAGATTCTTCATGAATCCCCATCACTTCGAGCCCTTTTGAGTCTTTGTGGAAAGACTTTGAGACTCCTTTTTTCTCCCAATGTTTAAAAAGGATTTTATTTCAAGAAATTTGTGAGTCGGACATCCCTGCAAATTTTGAGGCTTGGGCCGTAGAGCAAGAGTGTCATTCACCAGAAGAAGTTAGATTTCACATACTGTCCAAAGATGGGGATGGGGTGTGTTAGGAAAAGGAACAAGCCAGGACTATTATGTTTTTCATGGCAACACAAAGATGTACATCTTTCTCTTACAAGAGAAAACAGCAGAAGGGAAAGGAGAGAAAAAGACAGCTGACATCACATTAGCTCAGGCTCAATATAGCAACAAGAGAGAATAGACAATGTAATTAAGCCCATGATGTTTAATAAGTATAGTTGGGAATAAAAAGAGACTTAGAGAATACAGAATAACAGAGCAGGAAGAGACCTTGGAGATCTTCCAGTCCAACCTACTGTTTGAGCAGAAGACCCTGTAACTTTCTAGACAAATGGCTGTCCAATCTCTTGTTAAAAACCTCCAGGGATGGAGCCCCACAAGTTCCAGAGGCAAGCCTTTCCACTGATTCATTGTTCTCACTATCAGGAAATTTTTCCATAATTCTAGGTTGGATCCCTCCTTAATGATTTTCTGTTGGTTACTTCTTGTCCTGTTCCCAGATGCTTTGGAGAATAGGTCAGCCCCCTTTTCTCTATGGCAGCCCCTCAAATATTGACAGACAGCTATCATGACACTCCTAATCCTTTTCTTGGTTAGGCTAGACACACCTAGTTCCTTTAACCGATCGTCGTAAGACTTAGCTTCCAGATCCCTAATCATCTTTGTTGCTCTTCTCTGCACTCTAGAGTCTCAACATCTTCTATGCATCATGGAGACCAGAACTGGGTTGTCTTTCCAGTGCAGAATAAAGCAGTACTAACTCTTCACACGGTCTTAATACTATTCCTCTATCCACAGCCTAAGACTGCATTGGCAGTTGCAACTGCAGCACAAACCATACTTAAGTGGTTGTCCATTACGACACCTAGATCCCTGTCACAGTTACGGCTGTTGAGCCAAGGGCCACCGATTCTATACCTGAACATTTGCCTTTTCTTGCCTAAATGTAAGATCTTATTTTTCTCACCAATGAATTGCATTTTGATGGATAGGGTGCAGTGTTCAAGTCTGTCAAGATCCTTCTGTATCTTGGGTCTGTCTTCTAAACTGTTGGCTATTCTCCCCAGCTTTGGTGTTGTCTGCAAATCTGATAAATTCCCCTCCCCTTCCCTCTTCTAAACCATTTATGAAGGTGTTAAGAGCACTGGGCCTAAGACAGAACCTTTTGCTACCTCACAGCATTTAGATGTAGTTTCATTGGGGACTACGTGTTAAGTGCAATTGGTCAGCCAATAATAAATCCCTCTGGTGGTGATGCTGTCTAGCTCACATTTTTTTATCTTACCAAAAGGTAGTACTTTAGTATTGCTTTACCAGTTTGGGTATAGTCATTGTTGGATCTAGAACACCTAGAGGGTTAGACATAGAATACCTCCAGAATCCCTTCCAATCTTATTACAGTATTCTGTGTTTTAGGTTTTCAGAGATCTGATGCTTCAGAATAAAAACAATTTCATGGCTGTGCTGGCTTTCTCTATTGCCAATTCCCCTGGTTTCTCTCTGCTGTCGGAGTTACTTCTAGGCTTTGATTTCTCTGCTCTGGGCGGACCTTTGCAATTCTTCCAATTCTATGAATATTTTGTATGATAAATTGATGTTAATCTAAGCCTCTGTTCTGTTATTTATGATACTGGATCTTGTTGTTTCCAGAATTGGTGCATTTTTTTCAAGTAGTCTCTTCTTCTTGGGCTTCATGTGGAATAAAAGATGATTATTTCTTTGTAAGGATAAACATCTTTTCTTCCAGTCGTTCTTCAGCTGCTGACCCTTGTTCCTCAGCTAGCAATCCTGATTTTTCATCACATGTCCAGGAATTCCAACACTTAGCATAGATCCTATAACCTGGGTGATGACCAAGTGATTATGGGTTTCTGTAATTTATGTCTCACCATGTTTCTTATGGGAGAGACACTCTTTGTCTGACTCCTCTGATGAGACCTGTCAGTATGGTTGAACCTCTGGCATAGCTGTCATCTTCCTCAAAGTATGCAAGCTCCACAAGAACATCAAGGTAGCTATTATTATGATTCACTGAACAGTGAATTGAAATTGCAGAATCTGTCTGCAATATGGAATTTGAACTTCATGTCTGCTGATCTTCTTGGCTATGGCTGTGGTTTGCTGCTTTATTATTTCCAAAGCTTCCTTAATCTTCCTTATTTCTAGGTGATATTTTTTGACCCAGTATCATTTGGTCTTGTTCTTCAGTTTCTTTTCTTTCATCTGTTCTACCCTGCTTGCATCTGATCCTAGCTTGCTGATTTTCCAGCCCAATCTTCCATTTTGATAGTGCACTATTTGGCTGTTTTTCCTGTTGGTTATTTTTGCATCCCAGATATTCAATCATAACTGCAGTTGTGCTGCACATTTGTTGGTTTGTTTCTTGCAGTGAGCTGGTGCTTATATTTGCTATTACAGTATTGGCAGTATGTTTAATGTTTGTGCTAGCTGTTTCTTTGGAACAAGCTTCAATGCAGGCCACCTTATGCTGTGTTTTTATGCTGTTCTAGATACTCAATGATTCTTTGTTTCAATTCTCCTACTTCTTTCGTTACAGAGCTTTATTGTTTCTGAGGCAAAAAATAAGCTCCTGATTTCCGAACATAAACAGTTCAATAGCTGTGCTGGCTTCTACTGCCAACTTCCCCTGGTTTGCCTTTGCAATTTGAGTTATTTCTGGCAAGGATGCTAGCCCTGGTTACTCAGGCAACAGCTATGAGTCCTGTAGTCCGTTTTTCACCAAATGTCCAGGAACTCCAAAACCTAACATGGTTCCTGTAACCTGGGCGATGAACAAGCTGGTATGCTTTTCTTTTAATTACGTCTCACCATATTTTTTATGGCAGAGACACTGTTTGTCTGGTGAGGAGGAGGATGGATGGACATTTGGGCAGATGGAAGGTATCAACTTGGCTGGCAAGGCCGTTGGCCAAAGCACACTTGATGTCTTTCCCCTGGGCACTCTTGAGGTTTTCTTTCTTAACATCCCAGGTACTCAGGGCACAAACTTGCAGGGCACAATCATCCTGCATGACATTCAAATTTCTGGAAGCATTTTCCTGACTTTGACCCCCAGACAAGAAGGGGATGCCAAAAGCAATTTCTTCAGGAGCGTATTTGGTGGTGAAGGAGAATTTTCATAATACAGGTAGTCATCACGTTACGACTTCAGTTGGGACCAAATTAGGACCAATTGCCATTGTCTTTGTTAAGGGAAGAGGTGTAAAAAGTGATGTATGTCACTTGACTGCATCTCTGAGCCACAGCTGGTCCTGGTTGTTCCTGGTTGGATTAAGAAGGAAGAAGAGAGAGTCCCAAAAAGAGGTACAGGTGTCTTTAAATTCACTGAAACAGATTAAAAACAAGTAGGTTAGAATGGAAATCATGTTAGTACAATCCTGTATTTGAAGATTGTATTTTAAGAAAAACCAGATCTTATTTTGAAACACAGATAAGGATTTCAATAAAAAAATAACTAACACATTAAATTACACATCAAGCAGCATTTTTGTCTAATCCAAACTAGCCAGTTGAAAGAGACAATAATTTATCTGATGAATAACTTCTCAGCAAAAATTAGCAGGTAGAATATTAGCAAATTTTTAATTACATTTGCCTTTGGAACAATTCAGCCCAGCATGTCAAGAAAAACCACCTATTTCTAATGGCATAAGAGAGGACATTCTGTCTAAAATCTCCTATTTCATGGCTGAATGTTATAGCCTAATTTGAATGTGAAAATTTCAGAAAATTTCTTGGAAAAATTCAAACAAAAAAAATTCCTTTTTTTCCCCCATGACTCTTATCGTATTTCCCTGAAAATATTGACCATATTCAGAATGAAACAAAAACATATCAAATCACTTACTCCATCTCTACTACAATCTATGGTTGGGAATACTCATGTTCTTGACCGCGATAGAGTCACCTATTTTCATTTGACCCCGAGCTACTGTAAAAGAATAACCATTGTGTTGCAAAATTGATTTGATTTTTACTACCAAATGTTGTATGGTAACTTTTCTATGGAAAAAAACATGTAATGTCTTAAAAACTGTATCATTTACCTTCTTGATGCAATCAGCTGTTTCTTCCTATTGGCTTCTTGCACAGGCTGAAAATTGTTAAACAAATATTTTAGAATGGGTAGAGAGTCATCAATTGAAACGTGTCTATTTCTCTCCCAGAAGCAGAAGGACAAAACTCACCGACAATTTTCTCTCCGAGTAGGGTATAGACTGCAGGTGGGAGCAGATGGTGTCGATTCCCTGCTCCCGAGCTCTCGTAAGGTCTCTTTTCCTCTCTGTCTCTCTTGAGACCTCCTGTTAAAAGAAATAGAGCAAGTACAATTAATACATTATAAAATCTCTCTTACAGAGGTTGTTCTAATTTACTATCATGTAAGATGCTTACAGTGGTGAGTCAGCTGATTGCCTTCTGGTACTTTTCGTACTTGTCCTTTAATATTGCAACCTGAAACTCCTTTCTGTCAGCATCTCCTGGCAAAAAAAATAACAAAAGAATTAGAACTCGTACAGCCAAGATGAATAAATCGCTTTTGTTTTTAAAATGAAAACAATTAAAATGTTGTTAAGTTAAAATAATACTCACTTTTTGGATCGAGTTTTAGTTTGTTCCCCAGCTTCTTATTCTCCTTTAGAAGCTGGGCCAGTTCACTGGCTAAGCGCTCATTCCCTTCTTCCAACTAAGACACAGAAATTACAGGAAGCATGCATCAGTCATCGAATATAGATACGCAGACAAAAAAAGGGGCTTAATCAGGATTGTAAGGGAAATGAATGACTTACAGCTCTTATGGTAGCATCTTTCTCTGCCAGCTTCTTCTCATGTAAGGATCTCAGCTCTTCTATCTGCTTCTGTTCTGTATTTTTATGGAAAAACACTTGTGCTGTTAAACAATATTCCCAAAAGACATTACACATTAACCCACCAACAACACTGAAATTTAAGACTGGTCATTAAATAGGAAGGGTCAGGTGTGGTGCAGAGGGAGGGTTGCCTTTGTGTCCCCGCTCTTGCCACAGGTTCTCACATAAACGAAAGAGTTGGTTATTCACTTTGTTCTTTTTGGTGGTCTCTGTATTTCTGCAGACAGACCTGCCAAAAGAAGACATTTTGAACAGCTCGGGACAAACCAACTGGAGAAGGCGAATTTACTAAGTATTATAAATCATAGTGTGGATACAATCATAGTGACTTCAGTCATATCCAGTTACAATGCGCATTGGCTGCATGCTGACTGTTTGTTCTAAAGCACTTTGCAGTAGTTCTGACAAAATGCTTTGACCAAAAAGCCACATTTTGAAAAGCAAGGTAACTAAATCAGTCTATTATCAGTCTTACATTGTAGCACTTTTTACTAGTTTTCAATGGAATTTATATATGCCTCCTCTAAGCAAAATGTTAATACTTGTAGTTGAGACAAAATTCAGATCTTTAAAAATAATATCAACGTTGCATATAATCCATATAATTCTTCCATGATAACTCAAAACTGAAATCTGGAAGGCATTATATTAAAATTTATATTTGTATTCTAAATATATATACATTTTTGGAAATGTTGCTGCTTGGGAATAATCATAGCATGGGTCAACAAAAAACAATTTGATTAGTGAAAAGGCTTCATTTTTACCTGCTCTGCCTCTGCAGCCAGTAGAACATATTAGATTGTTTTCTGTAAAGTTAAATCAGGCAATAGTATAGGAGCTAAAACTGAATTTGCTTGGGATTTTAATTATTTCTTTATTCATTTACAGGGATGGGGGGCATGTCTCTGTTGAAGTTAGTGTGAGAGTAAAATTGCTTATTTCCATAGGCGACACAATTTGGCAGATTGAACCCATTTTTAAAGTATATTGTTTCTAACTCTCTACACAATGGATTAAAAAAAAGTATTTCAAGATGTAATCCTGGAATTTGTTTTCAATTTGCAATGCTGCATCAGGTGAACATGGTGGGCCCACATGTCAAGGGATCAATGTCCTGGGATTAGGTTTTCCAAGAGGCTGATCATCTTTGCTTACTTGCCATCTTTCCAGAAGTTAAACAGACTAAAAATCAACTTGACTCCTCATTTATGTTGAACAAAATGTTTCAAGCATTGTCTCATAACCTTTCTTATAAAAATTATCTCATAATTAGAGCCCAATTTAGTGTCACTAGCTCAGTGTTTCTCAGTTGTGGCCACCTGAAGATGTTTAGACTTTCATGCCTAGAACTCATGCTGGTGAGAGAATTCTGGGAGTTGAAATCCATGCATCTTCAAGTGGTCAAAGTTGAGAAACACTGCCCTAGTTAGTTTAGACCGGGGGAGGTGCGGGAGAGAGTGAGACCCCCTAGTGACTACCTGCATGCTTTCATTAATTTTTGTGGCAGCACATATCAATGCTTGGCCAATGTCGTTTTTCATTTTTTTTTCTTTTTTGAAAAAAATAGAAAAGAAAAAAATGAATTTATGGGAAATTATACTTCCAAGACATTTCTTCAGATGGTCTTTTGCTATTGGGGCCAAAGAAAGTCAATTCAGTCCGGAAAGAAGGGATCCTACATTCAGAAGGCCAACTGGTGTTTTTTTTTTAAATACACATATGGTATTTATGGAAAAAAGATTAACAGGAACAAAAGTTCAGTTGGATCCCATATGCTAATCTTATTTAGAGAATTGGAGTGAGTCAAATCTGCTAGTTCATCCTCATGTCCCTAGCATGAAGACCCTCACTAACCATTGTTAAGTAACAATCCTCATGGCATCACCTGAATTTCACCTCTAGCTAAAGCTGCCCTTTAGTTGCTTTGCAGTTCCAATATAAACCTGGCTGTACAAACAATTGACAGTGCCTCTGAGATGGTGTTGATGACAACATGGTCAGAAGCTAGGATCTTCCCATCTCTAGTTTAGTGTAGGGTGACTCTGGGCCTTGTGACTACTAGTTGTATGGATTTTAGACAGCTGTTTGAAAATTGTCAAGAGTTGCTAGGGAGTCAGCCTGTGCCAGCTTCTCTCCATCTTTCCTCCAACATAGTTCTGGGCTGATTATCAGAGAAGACATTGCTACATGTACTGTTCTGGTTCCACTGCTGTGTATAGTGAGGGAGCGGTCAGTGATATAAGCAAGTGGGTTGATTGTCATGGGAACAGGTATTTGGGGAAGGGGACCACATCCATGCATTGCAGCAGTTGTCTCCATCTGTCACAGCCAAAAACAGTAGGAAGGGGTGGGGGGCTCTTTCCCCTCCCTCGTTACACCTGGTGAATTGAAATAGGGATCAATGTCACTCTGAACCCTTCCCAGTGCTAAAAAGGGACATGGGATAGGGTTAGGGTTAGTGTTAACCAGGACTAATGGCCAATGCAATTTAGCATGCCAGGAGACTAGAACACACACCATTTATTTGTTTATTTATCATACTTAAGAACTGCCCATCTCCCTCACTCTAGGTACTATACAAATGCAATATTAAAAACATGAGCATCGTATATAAAATTTAAAAGAGGCAAGCGATGTTAACAATTAGAAAGAGGGATTTTATTATTATTATTATTATTTATGTTATGTTACCTGTCATTTTACCTCTTTGAATCTTGAACTCATCCTAGATTTACGCAGTTGACAAGTAAATAAATA
>NW_015386085.1:1076618-1078905 GCF_001527695.2 Protobothrops mucrosquamatus | reverse complement strand
GGCAGCGGCCACCTCCCAGGCCGCCGCCAGATTTTCAACCGAATCGTGAACTAGGTCCTCAGGATATGGCCCAAGCCTATAAATAGGTAAATAGGTAAATAAATAGATAAATAGGTAAATAAATAGATAAATAAACAGATAAATAAATATAAATAAACAAATGTGATATTAAATAAGATAAAAAAGCAAGCAAATACCAAAAAGTAAACAAAAGCTAAGCTATTGAAACGCTATAAAATGAAACCAAAACCTGACTAAGCCACCACTACTCAACACCGACAAGAGCTTTTATTCATCCCACCAAAAGTTTTATTTACTTCTCCTTTGTGAGCTCATCTACCTGTCAGCACCATTATGAAGCATGACCTCACAAAGGAAAAGCAAAGCAAACTGATGGGCTGAATGGATGCTACTCAGAGTTTTATTCCTTTTTGCAATATTTCAATATTTTTCAATATTGGGAAAATGTAATTACAAAATCCCATTGATGTGTTGGTGGAATCAGAGGATGAAGTAAGAAGAAAAATACCTTAGAAAAATTAGTGTCACTGAAGAAAGCAGGGAGATTGTTGGAGAAATATGCACAATTTAAACTGAAAAAGTGGTGCAGAGGTGAGAGAGCAGAATTGGAGATATTCTTGCTCTTGCAAGAAGCAACTTTCCCTTTCTCCAACCCCCTTTTCTCCAGCTATTAATTATTACTTGTGTATTTTAATCCTACTTTGGACATTATTAACACATATCCCTTTAGATCATATTAATTGTTATTATTACTAGTGAAACAAGTTCCCCTGTACACTTTTCCATTCATACAGAGTCAGTAATTGAAATCTGAGAATAAAGAATATTTTCCCCAAACTTCTGCCATTAGAGCTTGACATAGCAGCAGCTTTCCTCTCTCTCACCCACTTCCAGACCAATTCAGGGCTACAAAAAATGATATGACAATGTCGAATATAACACAGCAATTAAGTTCGCAGCATATTGGAGATGCAAAGATGTCAGAGAAGTCTGTCACGCCCAGTTGCAAGTGTGCACGTGTAAAATTTCCCAGGCCTGACAAATATAATCCTCAGACATCTGCTAGCTATTGTAATCACTGGTAAGAGATGGGAGTGTCCGTTGAGGGAGACGCTGCTGGCATTCCTGGGCTCTCAACTTCACCCCACGTTTCTGCCATGTTTTACCAGGAGTCTTAGTGATTTACCTATCCTTCACCTACACTCGGATGTAGCCTTTTGGTCATGGGTGGTGCTGCCTCGTGGTACCGGCAGTCATCGGGGGGGGGGAGGGTTTGCAGCAAGTGTGGAAAAGTGAGACCGTGGCAGATATGGAGTTTGGCACTTCGAAATATGATGTCATTGTGATCGGGGGCCTTGGGTGTCACTGCAGAAAGAGCCACTCATCTTTCTCTGTGGTGCAAAGCCAGCTTGCCCTCCTGCGACGCACCTTGGGAAGTGCGGAAGCATTTCCTATAACAGGGCTGGTATCTTGGCAAGCCAAACTACTACTCTGCAATAGCATTGTGGTCTCCTGGCTACTATAACAATGCCATATGATAACAACAACAACAACAACAACTAAACTTTTCTGAGGGGATAGTTTGCTGCACGTCCTTCTGATTAGCTACAGTGCCTGGGACATATCTCCTTCCCCCCACCAGCTGGACACTTCCCTGGCAGCCATGTTATCCTAAGCTCCTGTGTTTTGTTCTTGTGTTTTGCGTTGGTGAGCAGCTGCCATTTTTTATTATCTTATGCATATAAATCTTGTGATGGGATAATCATGGCCCGTTAGACCAATGAACCTGCATCAACCAATGTTTTATCACCTGCTCCAGAAGTTCAACCCATACTTTTCCCTGTGGCTACTTTTTTAATTTCTCCCCAGGCTGGATGAAGCATGCTCCTACTGGTGTTTCTGATAGAGAATTATCTTTAATGAGCATTTTGTAACTTGGTTTAAAAATAAATTATTCAGAATAAAATTTGGGTTAAGATTGTGTAATATATTTCTCAGTTTTTTAAAATTATTTTTGCAACTGTTTTTAATATCTCTTGTTGCATGGGGTAATTTTTAAGTTTTACTCGCATGATATTAATACTTTGCAAGAGTGAATCCAGCAATTGTGATTTATTTAACAGATTGCAGTAAAATGTGAAGCGCATTGTGTGCCAGTTTGTTTCCTGGTCCAATTCAATGTGTCGGTTATCACCTTTAAAATCCTTCATGGCACGGGATCGGTTTACATAAGGAAGCACCTTGTCCCAGCCCATCCCAGCCAGTT
>NW_015386085.1:1070571-1072061 GCF_001527695.2 Protobothrops mucrosquamatus | reverse complement strand
CCTGGTCATCACCCTCACCTTTCATTAGGCATTACAAACTCGATAAGTTCGCATCTGCTGAGGCTGCGTTCGGCCGCCGGGTTCTACAGCAGGTGGTTCAATTTAATGACGACACATAACCTGCCTGCAACCCTCCCATGGGACCTTTTAATGGCTTTGGTATGTCCCACACGTGGAGTCTACATTCCTCCCTTTGCTGTAGAAGGGGCGTTGTCTTACCTGAACGCCTTTTCTCAGCAAAGAGGAATGTAGACTCCACTCCCTCCCTGCTCAGTTAGCAGTCAGGTCAGTGTCAATTCTTCAGGAGCCATCACGTCGTACAGAGCAATCACTGGCTTCGCCCTTTTCGAAACTGGGCATGCTCAGACCCTGAAGGGGCGTGGCGACTTTGATTGTTTGGTCTGATTGGGCTAGAGGACAATTAACACCCACATGTGGAGTCTACATTCCTCTTTGCTGAGAAAAGGCGTTCAGGTAAGACAACGCCCCTTTCTTTCTTTTTTAGTCTTCTTCCAGAAGAAGGGATGAAAAAGAACACCATGTTAAGCTAAGTCTTTCAAAGATTCTCGTGACACCATTTTAGCTTCTCTTTATCCCCATATGTGTTAAGAAGGAGTACTTGTCAGTGGGCATGATACGATTTAGAAATAGTTTTGTCACCTCCATATTCCTGGGAGAAAACATTCTTCACAAACTGATGATCTGGTCAGCATATTTGAACTCAGTTCCTAATAGTGAGTCACCAACTACCATGATTCTTATTATAGGTACAGTTGCATCCTCTTTCGAAATTTATATTCATCTCTCATTTTGTTGAGTCTTCTCCCCTGAATGCTGAGGGCCTTTGTCTATCTGCAAGGATTTGAAAACTAGAAGGGCTTGCCTTCCAAAAGATATAGGACTGTCCAAAAGATATAGGACTGTGATGGTGAATCTTTTAGAGACCGAGTGCCCAAAAACCGCCCCTGCCCCGCCCCACCCCACCTGCCCACAGGGCCACTCACTGCCTCCAGGGCCCGCCGCAGATCGCCAGGCAGCCCAGCAGCACCATACCCTCTGCCCGCACCCCACAGCATCAACTGTGCGTGATGGGGCATAAGGGCAGAGTCTTTTCTACGCTGCCTGGCTGCCATGTCCTTGGCTTCACTGCTCTGCGCGGGCCACGCTCGGGGTCTACTCTCCTCCAGGGGGGCTGCTGGGGAGGAGGGGGCCGTGGGGGGAGGCGGGGCTGGGGCAACGGCACGTCTGCCCACAGAGAGGGCTCTGAGTGCCGCCTCCGGCACATGTGCCATAGATAGGTTCGCCACCACTGATATAGGATAACTTATGCATTTCTTGTTTCTGCCTGTTACCCTCATCCACTCTGCTTGCTGTTCTATTTAACTGTCTTCCATATGGGTAGCTATTATTGTAGAACTGTCTTTGATAAATCTTCCTTTTGATAGATCCTCTTTTATTGTTATCAGTTAAAGTATGGCCATTTGCTGCTC